>NC_054382.1:44509225-44588459 GCF_017654675.1 Xenopus laevis
TTTCCAGTTGCTTCTCTCCACACACATTGATCCTAAGAGATAAAGGTGAATGAGGCACAGTGGACCGTGGGGCACACACCTTGGGTGAGATGAAAAGGGCAAATAGCCCTAACGGAACACACTCATTGAGGAACGTCGCCCCTCACGCCAATAACTTGGCGGCCACTCGTCACTTCGCATCTTCACAGCCCAGTATGTTCACGTATCCTAATACTGTCTACTGGAGGCCCTAGCCCAATGCAACACCGCAATCCAATTTCAGATGACACATCGGCACCAACATAAGCACATGATAAACGCTCCAATAAAACACTCCGATGCATGTAAATCCATTCTAGCGACTAAATCTAAACCTCTAATAACAGATCTCTAAAAGACAATATATGTATCTGTAAAAACGACATGAAAACATAGCAAAGGGGAAATAAGAATCTAGTAATTGCACAAACACATAAAACAGCCATTTTCTAAACAATAAGGAAACACAATTAATGAAAATCTGAGGAGAATTTGTGGCCTTCTCGAAAACCTGAGTGGCAGAGACTGGTAGACATAGAGCTGCAACAGCTTTGCAACAGTATCTCATCAAGTCGAACAAAAATGTGTCATGCCGAGCGCTATGGAGAAGCGTCCTTGGTTCCATCACCCTTGCTTTCAAAAATGAATCCGAGAGGCAAAAAGTCAAACGCGCCCGTGGGCACTAGTTGTATATGCAAAAGCTAAATTTGCTTAAAGTGGACAACACACGTCGCCCCTCATGTAATTAAGCCATATATTTCGGTGCAAACCATTTCACTCAACGCGACCCAGTATTAGGTTCACTATCCTTGCGACACTAACCTGTCTACTGCACCAATTTCCACAACCCAGGGATTCAATTTCATGATGACCACCGCAACACATAAAGCACTGGATCATAAACCGGATCACACTAATAAAAACACCCACTGCAATGTAAACTTCATTCTTTAGCGTACTAAAAAGCTTCTATAACGTTATTAAAAGCAATAACGTGCTGAAATAACAAGCAGTGAAAACAAATAGCAAGCGCAAATAACGAATCTAGTAATTGCAAACACATCAAAACAGCCTAATTTTCTAAAACAACAAAAGAAACAACAATTATATGAAGTAAGGTCTAAGGAAAATTTTTGGCCTCTTCTGAAGAAACTAGTGCGAGATAATATCGACCTATTGGTGCTACTTACGGTGATCACTATTGAGCAAGACACACAGCTGAACAAATTGGTCAGCGGGTTCCCTTCACCTTGCTCCAAAATGATCCTAAAGAGTAAAAGTATATATAGGAGACTTGGGCAACACTGTGTGCATAGCAAATGCCTAGGCACATCACGTCGCCGCACCGCCCCTGCTAAATGACAACAAGTTAGCCCACCAGTCTCTCCGCCCAGGAGTATGTTAGTCGCACCTACCTGGCAATAACTGTCTACTGGCACCACAATACCACAACGAGTATCAGAGTCAGATGACCAACTAGGCAGGTCAACAATCATAAAAGCACCCAATAATAAAACAAAGTTCAAATTAAAAACACCCGATGCATTAAATTCCCATTCTTAGCGACTATAACTCTATACACGTTATTAAAGCAAGTAAGTTCTGAAGAGAAAGCATCCATGACACAATAGCAAGGTCAAACTATTAAGAATCTAGTGATTCCAAACAATAAAACAGCAATTTCTAAAACAATAAAGTAAACCCAATTAATGAAACTCCTAGGAAAGCAAATTTCCGCCTCTGACGTAACAATGGTGTCGACATTGAGTCACGAACTGCATGCAACACTATTGGCATGAGCACCAAAGTGAAACACAAAATTGTCAGCATGTGAGGTCTCTTCACACCTCTGCTTTCCAATCACATTAGTGATCCTAGCAGTAAAAGTAAAGGGTGGTCAGGGCAACCTGTGTGCAATAGCCAAATGCCTGTCCATGAAGGCAGGAATGCAACGTAGCACTCACCTAAAAAGATCAAAGCACGAGATCCATGACCACCTAGTTCATTCGCTCTCCGCCCCAGTATGGTCACTGTAACCTGTGCTAAATACTGTTCTTACGCGACTACCCCACTTCCACCCGCATCAATTTCCAGATGACACCGCAACAACATCAAGCACTCCTCATAACACCCGAATGCATGTAAAATTCATTCTTAAAGCGCTAATAACCTATAACGTTTCTTAAGCAATATTTTGAAAAACGACATGAACCATAGCGGACAAGACTATCACTCACTGGCACATTAAAGACCAGCAACTTTTAAAACCACTCAAAGGAAACACTAATAATGAAAAGCCTAGAGATCAAATGTTTTGAGGCCTTCTGAAACTGTGCGAATGTGACCTAGTGCCACTACATATCGCACAGAAACTCAACATTGAGTATCACACACAACAACGCACGCGCAGCTCCCATTCACCTTTGATCAACACAATGATCTAGGCAATAAGGTAACGGGCCTGTGGGGGCAACCTGTGTGCAAAGCAAATGCCTAAGGCACCTACACAGCTCCGGAGCCCGCGCACACACTCACGCCCACCTTTCATCTCTCCGGCCCAGTATGTTACTACCTGCATAAAAGTCACTATGCCACACACCCATTCCACCCGCTATCAATTTCAGATGACACCGCCACACATCAATAGCACTATCTAACTCAATAAAAACACCCGATGCATGTAAATTCATTCCTTAGCGACTATAACTCTATAACGTTCCTTAAGCAATATTCTGAAAAACGACATTGAAAACATAGCAGGGAAATTAAGAATCTAGTAATTGCAAACACATAAAACAGCAATTTCTAAAACAATAAAGGAAACAAATAATGAAATCTAGGAAAGATTCTGCCTTCTGAAAACTTGGTGCGACTGTTAGAACTAGCGCAACACTATGCAAGCACAAGTGAACAAATTGTCAGCGGGTCCCTTCACCTTGCTCCAAAATGATCCCTAGAGCTACAGTAAAAGGGCCCGTGGGGCAACCTGTGTGGCAAGCAAATGCCGAAGGCACACACGGTCCGCCTCCCAGCCTCACAAAACGCCACCGGAGGTTTCTCTATCCGCCCCAGGATATGTTTCATACTGCAATAACTGTCTAAACTGCCACGCAATTCCAACCGCAATCAATTTCAGATGACCACCTGCAACCAACATAAAGCACCATATAAACCTCAATATAAACACCCGATGCATGTAAATTCATTCTTAGCGACTATAACTCTATAACGTTCTTAAGCAGATATTTCTGAAAAACGACATGAAAACCATAGGCAGGCAAATAAGAATCTTGTAATTGCAAAACAATAAAACAGCAATTTCTAAAACAATACAGGAAACACAATAATGAAATCTAGAAAAGATTCCGCCTTCTGAAAACTGTGCGACTGTAGACATAGTGCAAATCTATTGCAAGACACAAGTGAACAAAATTGTCATGCGGGTCCCTTCACCTTGCTCAAAAATGATCCTACGAGCAAAGTAAAAGGGCCGTGGGGCAACCTGTGTGCAAAGCAAATGCCTAAGGCACACACGTCGCCCCCGCCAACGCCACCTCTCTCCGCCCCAGTATGTTCACTACCTGCAATACTGTCTACTGCACCCAATTCCACACCGCATCAATTTCAGATGACCACCGCAACAACATAAAGCACTATAAACCTCAATAAAACACCCGATGCATGTAAATTCATTCTTAGCGACTATAACTCTATAACGTTCTTAAGCAATATTCTGAAAAACGACATGAAAACATAGCAAGGCAAATAAGAATCTAGTAATTGCAAACACATAAAACAGCAATTTCTAAAACAATACAGGAAACACAATAATGAAAATCTAGAAAAGATTCCGCCTTCTGAAAACTTGGTGCGACTGTAGAACTAGCGCAACACTATTGCAAGACACAAGTGAACAAAATTGTCAGCGGGTCCCTTCACCTTGCTCCAAAATGATCCTAGAGTAAAGTAAAAGGGCCTTGGGGCAACCTGTGTGCATAGCAAATGCCTATGGTACACACGTCGCCCCCGCCAACGCCACCTCTCTCCGCCCCAGTATGTTCACTACCTGCAATACTGTCTACTGCACCCAATTCCACACCGCATCAATTTCAGATGACCACCGCAACAACATAAAGCACCATATAAACCTCAATAAAACACCCGATGCATGTAAATTCATTCTTAGCGACTATAACTCTATAACGTTATTAAGCAATATTCTGAAAAACAACATGAAAAAATAGCAAGGCAAATAATAATCTAGTGATTCCAAACACATAAAACAGCAATTTCTAAAACAATAAAGGAAACACAATAATGAAAATCTAGGAAAGATTCCGCCTTCTGAAAACTTGGTGCGACTGTAGAACTAGCGCAACACTATTGCAAGCACCAAGTGAACAAAATTGTCAGCTGGGTCCCTTCACCTTGCTCCAAAATGATCCTAGAGTAAAGTAAAAGGAACGTGGGGCAACCTGTGTGCAAAGCAAATGCCTAAGGCACACACGTCGCCCCCGCCAACGCCACCTCTCTCCGCCCCAGTATGTTCACTACCTGCAATACTGTCTACTGCACCCAATTCCACACCGCATCAATTTCAGATGACCACCGCAACAACATAAAGCACTATATAAACCTCAATAAAACACCCGATGCATGTAAATTCATTCTTAGCGACTATAACTCTTTAACGTTCTTAAGCAATATTCTGAAAAACGACATGAAAACATAGCAAGGGAAATAAGAATCTAGTAATTGCAAACACATAAAACAGCAATTTCTAAAATAATAAAGGAAACACAATAATGAAAATCTAGAGAATTTTTGGCCTTCTGAAAAACTGTGCGACTGTAGACATAGTGCAACACTATTGCAAGACACAAGTGAACAAAATTGTCAGCGGGTCCCTTCACCTTGCTCCAAAATGATCCTAGAGCAAAGTAAAAGGGCCGTGGGGCAACCTGTGTGCAAAGCAAATGCCTAAGGCACACACGTCGCCCCCGCCAACGCCACCTCTCTCCTCCCCAGTATGTTCACTACCTGCAATACTGTCTACTGCACCCAATTCCACACCGCATCAATTTCAGATGACCACCGCAACAACATAAAGCACTATAAACCTCAATAAAACACCCAATGCATGTAAATTCATTCTTAGCGACTATAACTCTATAACGTTCTTAAGCAACATTCTGAAAAACAACATGAAAAAATAGCAAGGCAAATAAGAATCTAGTAATTGCAAACACATAAAACAGCAATTTCTAAAACAATAAAGGAAACACAATAATGAAAATCTAGAAAAGATTCCGCCTTCTGAAAACTTGGTGCGACTGTAGACCTAGTGCAACACTATTGCAAGCCACAAGTGAACAAAATTGTCAGCGGGTCCCTTCACCTTGCTCCAAAATGATCCTAGAGTAAAGTAAAAGGGCCGTGGGGCAACCTGTGCGCAAATCAAATGCCTAAGGCACACACGTTGCCCCCGCCAATGCCACCTCTCTCCACCCCAGTATGTTCACTACCTGCAATACTGTCTACTGCACCCAATTCCACACCGCATCAATTTCATATGACCACCGCAACAACATAAAGCAAAACACAAAATTCATCACAAACTATACCAAAGACAATAAGTGCAAATAATAATTTAAAGTTCCATGTTATCAGCACAGATGCTGCCCTTTCTGAAAATGTAAACACAGATCTGCATCTGCTTCTACATTGTTAAGCCGTAAATGTGCCTATTCTTTTCAATATTATAGAAAGTTGTTACAATTCTTTATATTAGTAAGCAGTGGGCCAAGAAAGACGTTTGTGCGGGTTTCTCCCCTCCAATGCCACCCCTTGCTGCCATTATATGCTCTTAGCTAATGCTATAAAAGCTCTGAAACAATCAATACATATTATGGGCTGCAACAGGAAAATGCTACAAAGTTAATAATACTACAATATTACTACTAATGTAAATAAAAAAAAGATATAAAAACCTCAAAGATACTGTATTATATCAATAGAGCTACAGAACTGCAAGATCAAACAAGGAGCTACAGCTGCAGCTACACTGTTCAGCACTATTGTTCCCTCCAAGGGTATAAATTGACTTGTGATAAATGCGTAAAGGATGAAAGCTCTAGCCGCGGTTTCTGCACCTCTATGCTCTAATCCTTCATATATAAATAATAAAGATAAGCATAAGAAAAATAACAACAACATACAAATGATAAACCTGCTACCACCATTATAGAAAAACTTTACCAAGCAAGAATGAGTTTGCAGGACAGATACGCCTGCAGTTAGGTACAGTATCCTGGTGGGTTGTATGCATGACAGTTGTGCCACACATAAACGTCTTTCAAATTCAATGCCTACATCAACCGTCACTGCACTTAATTTTCTTTACATACAGTATGCTTCTCAAATATTCAACATAATAATATACCAAAATAAAGAACACAACATTTTAAAATATATACACCGTGTATTGCTATTGCCCACACAGATAAACAGAAACAAAATAACATCTGCATCTTAAAAGTGAGGCTATACATAAATATAAATTAGTATAAAGTAATACATTAGCAATTTAGATTTAGAGATACACAGTAAAAAGTATAATAAAGCATGAAAATAAAGCTTCCCACAGATCACCAGTGCTCTGTTCACCAATATAGGCTCTTTAGGATCTTGTACAGTATATCAAGGGTTTAAAACAGAATTTGCTCTATTTACCCCACTTCAAAATATGCTCCTAAGGGAACAGAGAACTGGAGATTTCCTTTCTGGCGAACTAAGGTAAATTCTATTTAATCTTTTAATCTTTGATAAATATAACTATAATGTGTTTTTTCTTTTAGTTTAGGGCCAAATAGAATTCACCACAGTGCACCAGAAAGTAACTTCCCAGCTTTATATTTACCTATTTAAGATTATGAAATATGTTCTATTTAAAACCTATGATAAATATGCCCATAAAAGTCCCAACAAGTGAATAAATAACTTGTGATCTGCTGAGCTCTGCCTTTAATCTTTGACAAAGGTTCCCAGTTTTATGTCAGCAAACAAAAGGTTATTTTTCACTTCATTTGGTGTTTGTACATTTGGTCATTAGTTTCAAAAGAAGATACATGAACCATGTGCTCTCAGGGGGAAAACTCTGGTAGAAAAAAATGCCCCTCTTACCTGTCACTGCTACTTAAATGAAGGACAGGCCTGTGATTGAACACAGATGAGATGGAACAGTGACAGATGGGCCTCCCCACCAAAACACTGACTTGACAGCTTCAGCACTGAGCTCTCTCTCTGCAACTGTTCTGTATGCATTCAATAGTAAACTAGTCCATCATTAGTATAATGAGCATGAAGTAGTCATAACTCACAAGTGGAGAAGGGCATTGCTCTCTGCCTCAGTTGCAAACAAAATGTCCTGTGTGCCAGGGGCCTAATGTGTAGGTACCTTAAATAGCCATTTCTGAGTAAGCTGCCACTGATGCTTTGGGACCTGAAAACATTTTTAACAATTCCTACGTACCTGTCTGGGGCTTTGTCCTTTTCTTCTTGAATGAACCAGTCTTTCCTAGCCAAGCTTTGTTCAGCAGCAGCTGTAGGGGTAAAAAAAAAAAATTAGCACAAAAAATAAATATTATGGTAGAGGGGATTAACTATAAAAAAAGCATCACTGCATATTACAAATGGCAACCAATCAAAATGTTCCTTGTACTACACTGAACAGAACTATTTGCTTATTTTTCTCTATTGGTAACTGAACTTATGTTTATGCCACCCCCCTATATTCAGTGAACATACCATTTCCCCTAAAGAAACAAATGAAAAACAGGTGGAAACGTGCTGTACAGAGCAGACACACAAGAACTAGCTTTTATATACCTGACAGATTTTATAATTTATAAAACGTGACAGAGTTAAAAAATGTCTTTTTCTGAAAGATGTGTGCTTTTCTTTAAAAGAAGACAAACGATACAATTATAACAACCAATCACCACCACTTGCTGTTCCAAGTACAAAGCCCACCATCAACACATACCTACTGCTCTTAAAATAACCCAGCCATTTCTCATCTACTGTATATCATGCTACCTGAGTTTATTGGATTAAATGAAGTGCTATGACGGTAAAAGCTCATGAGATAAATTGACAGTAATTGGGATATTCATAACTATGTAAATATTTAAGCAATAAGGTAAACTGTTTTTGCCAACCCTTGCGGTTAAATAATTATGATAAGATAGTATATCACATTTCTGTCAGAATCAGGACACAGCCTAATGTCTGCTGGATACGAAGAAGACCCCAGACTAATGATTCCTCCTTCCAATGCAAATAACTGCCATCACTATCTACACCTTGGCACCCTATAGATATCCCAGTTCACATATGCAGCAAGTAGCTTTACCAGTAACACATATTCACACACACAAGGAGAAATTTACCAACCTGACATATTCCCGTATCTCACTTTCCTGCCATTACTGGGTATGTACTGTCTTATGCTGGATACTAGCCAGACCGCACAACCAGCAGCAATCCATCCTATTAATTCCTCCTTCCAATAGAACTGTCATCATTAACTGCTAGGCAGTTCATCCCAGAAGTTCGGCACGATTTAGTTAAACTAAAAATTAGCCTTCTTGGTTATGTATCTGCTGCATACTAGCCAGACCTCACAACCTGCAGTCCTTCCAACTGATTTCCCCTTCCAACCGAATTAACGCTCACCAATATCACAAACAAAAACCTGGTGCTCTGAAACCTTGCAAAGTATTTTTATTGTTAGCCAATATAAGTATCACTTCTCCAATACTTTTTCTATATGTTTGTTTTTTATTTGTTATTTTTACTATGTGCTAAAAAGCATCTCACCTCCCTGCCAGTATTGGGGTCCAATCTGCCATCTGCTGGAACTGCAAAAACTCAGAAGCAAAAGTCTATCCTTCTTACTCCTCATTCCAACTGAAATAACTGTCATATTGATCAGGCCAATAGAAATATGTGGGCGTGGCTTCAAGAGGGCTATGCCCATTGGTCAGTGTACTGCACGTGGGCAGAGACTAGGGAAAATCATATCATACTTACCGAGATTTTCCTTTCCTGGACTGTAACACGGCAGTGTGCAACAACGGGTTAATCCCCTCCAGCCTCGCGATGGGACAGGAAATACTAAATAAAAACAGCTCCCGCCCCCTGGCCCGCCATCTTTGATTCTGGAGTCTCCCCCATGAGGGTGGGAAGCCATGCCCACTGCCGTGTTACAGTCCAGGAAAGGAAAATCTCGGTAAGTATGATATGATTTTCCCTATTCCTGTTCCTTAACACGGCAGTGGGCAACAACGGGATGTACCAAAGAATACACAACAATAAAGAGGGAGGGCGATTTCTAAATATTTAATGCTGAATTCAGTACTGAAGTTGCAAAAGAGAAGGTTTTTTTGCAAACACATCAAATTTATAGTGATTAACAAATGTCTGGAAAGATGACCAGACGGCTGCTCTGCAGATTTCTTCTGAAGTGGTCCCTGCATGGAAGGCCCATGATGCCGCCATGCCTCTGGTTGAATGTGCCTTAATGGAAGAGGGTACTGAGTTGGAGTTTAAAGTATAGGCCATCTGGATACACTCCTTGATCCATCCTGCTATCGTGGATTTAGAAGGCTGAGCTCCTGCCTTTTTTCCCTGCGGGATCACCAAGAGGGAGTCTGAAGTTCTTATATTCTGTACTCTTTCTAGGTAAGTCTTCAGGCATCTCACCACATCCAGATTGTGCCATGTTTGTTCCGCCTCCGATTCAGGTTTAGGAAAGAAGGTAGGTAGTACAATGTCCTGGGAGGTATGGAATGGAGAGACCACCTTGGGGATAAATTTATCTGCAGTTTTTAGTACTACCTTATCCTGCAGAAAGGTAAGTTTTCCTTCCTTTATTGATAAGGCTTGCAGTTCTCCGACCCTCCTAGCGGAGGTGATTGCCAATAGAAACATATTTTTTAAGTTGAGCAACTTTAGCGATATATTCTGTAATGGTTCGAAGGGCTCAGAGGTAAGTGTCTTCAGAACCAGACTTAAATCCCAGGGAGGAACTTGAGGTCTAGTGACTGGTACCAGTCTTTTTACTCCCTGGAAGAATTTCTTAATCAGGGTATGCTGAGACCAGTTGATTTTTGAAAAGTGAGATATTGCAGTGACCTGGCCTCTGAGAGTAGCAAGGCTGAGCTTCAGTTCCAGTCCCTTCTGTAAAAATTCAACCACCTGAACTTCCGAGATGTCACTAGGATTGATTCCTGCTTTCTTTGCACCAATCAATGAACTTTTCCCAGGTGGAGAAATATTTTTGCAGGGTGTTGGGTTTTCTGGCTGCTATCAAGGTAGTTATGGAGGCTTCAGAGAGCCCTGTAGATAAGAGGTTCAGCCTTTCAAGAGCCAAGCCGTTAAGTTCCACCTGTCTGGATGTGGGTGGACTATTTCCCCCTGTGTCATTAGATCCTCCCAGGGAGGGAGACTGAGTGGGGAGTCCCTGGATAGAATCCAGATTTGAGAGAACCAAGATCTCTTTGGCCACCAAGGTGCCACCAGGACTACTTCTGCATGATCCTCCTTTATCTTCCTCAGAACCCTTGGATCAGAGAGAAAGGAGGGAAGATGTATGCTCTGCGAAACCTCCATATCATCGAAAATGCGTTCACTTTCCACGCATTCTGCTCCATTGTCCATGACACAAACTTTGGAAGTTTCGTGTTCACACTCGATGCCATCAGATCGAGACCAAAATGGGCCCCATCTTGCAGATATCATGTTGAAGGCCGATTGGTGCAGTTCCCATTCTCCGGGTGTGGACATTGTTCTGCTCAACCTGTCTGCTTGTACATTCTGCAGCCCCGGAATGTACTCTGCCTTCAAATCCTTCAAGTTCTTCTCTGCCATGTGAATATAATCATGGTCAAGTCTAATAAGCTTTTTGATCTTGTCCCTCCTTGCTTGTTCAAGTATCTGACCGAGGTCATGTTGTCCGATTTTATCAGTATTGACTTGTTTCGACAATGTTTTCTGAAAGTTAGTAGTCCTAGCCATATTGCCTTTGAGCTCCTTCCAATTGGAAGACCTTGCAACTTCCACTGGAGCCCATTTGCCTGAGTTTCGACTCCTTGCATGTGGGCTCCCCATCCCCATTTGCTTGCATCTGTGGTTAACACTATCCAAGTCGGTTGGCTCAAAGATACTGGGTGTTCTAGATTCGTTGTTTTTGTCCACCATTTTAATGACTGGATCGTGGATGGTGATAAATGAATCTGTTGATGGGGCCCGAAGGTGATTGTGATCCCATCTGGATAGGAAGTTGTTTTGTAGGATTCTGACATGATAGGGAGCCCACTTCACGCAGTCCACTGTGGAAATGATCTTCCCCAGTAATCTCTGGCAGTCCTTCTGCTATCACGTCCATAATCCACTTGTTCGGACAAACTCGAGCCCACATTGCACTGTATGATGTTAATCTTCCCTCCCACATGCAACGGGACTCCCACACCTTCATGCTCTGGGTTTCTCGGGCTTAGTGTTGGCCCCTTTGGACTGAAAGGACTGATTTCTATAGTTAGGCCCTTGTCTCCATGGCCTAGAGAACGGTTTGCCTGGCTTGTATTGTCTGACTTCTTTGAATTTCCTCTGATGTTTCTAACTGGATTTCTTTTTCCCTGCGATCCTGCGGGAGAAAAGAGGATTTTCCGGCAGACGCCTTGGAAATAAATCTGGTCTAGCTCTGGACCAAACAACAAGTTCCCCTTGAAGGGAAGGCTGCATAAATTATGTTTTGATTGGGCATCCCGCATGCCACTGTCTTAACCATAGCCCTCTCCTGGCCACCACAGACAGACTCATGGATTTAGCTGCCAATTTTTATGGATTCTAGAGAGACTTCGGCCGCAAACTCGTTGGCCAGTTTTATATCTTGTAGCAACTCCGACCAACTTTCCCTCTATCTGTACCACTTTTAATGGCGTCTTCAAGTTCTTGAAGCCAAATTTTGTTAGCCCTTGTTACAGAAGTTTGTTGCTATGGCCGACTTACAGGCTGCCCCATTGGCGACGTAAACCCTCTTAAGGGCTCCATCCTGTCGCCTCTCCATGGTGTCTCTAAGGGAAACACCCTCATCCACTGGGTAGCGTGGTCCTCCTGCACTCTGGTGATTGCCGCATCCACTTTAGGAGGGTTCTCCCACAACCTTAGCCACATCTGTTGCAAAGGGGAGTAGTTTCTTAATTTTCCTAGGAACAACTTGCTTCGATCAGGGTTATCCCATTCGGATTGGATGGAATTTTGATTACCTCGTGCACTGGGAAGAGGTGGTTCTTTTTTGAGGATGATTTAAAACATTTTATCTTGCTTTACCGGAGATTCCTGATCTTCCAGATCCAAGGTTTTCCTTACTGCTTTAATCAGTGGTTCAACCATGTCAGTATTGAAGGCTGACTCATCCTCCTGTACAGAGTCTCTGTCTGAAAATTTCCCTTCCGTATCGCTAGATATCTCTGAAGTAGCCACCCCCTATGTTCAAGGGGGTAATTACTCCTGAACTGCTTCTGCCTGCAATGGAAGCTGCTCTTTGATCTAAACCTTTCAGTACGTTCTCAGTGACTTGTGTCATCATAGAAGCTACAGATTGATTTATAGTCCTCTTTCTCCAACCCATCATATCTGACATTTGCGGTGAGTCAACTCCAGAAGCTTCACGTAGACATTTTCCACACAATCTCTTATCTGGCAAAGCATTGCTTGAGCGGATGCACACTCTGTTCTGGGCCACCTTCCTCTACTCCCTTCTCTGCTAGGAGGACTCCTAAAATAAAAATAAAAATACATATCAGTAATGTTTACTGTGATCCAAATAGTGTTTGAGGGCCCCTCCCCGATTATTGTTGTGTTCACCTCTCAACAAACATCACTCACCCCCTTGAGCCCGAGTGAGACCTTCGGCAGCTCATTGCAAAAATAAGGATCCTCCAGTAGCCACCTGTAAAATTTCACTATTTAATTCTTGTCCCAGAAGGATCCCTATGGGCTTAAGCAATGGTCAGGGGAAAGACATACTTACAACAGTACCCTCCTGACAGCACAATTGGCACCAGACACTCCTTACCAGTTCAGCAGCCATAGGGGAGAAAAAGCGCTTCCTTAAACTTGAGCGCCAAGCCTCAGGCGTCTTCCGCGTCTACTTCCGGGTTCGCGTGTTCGCGCATGCGCAAAGCGCCAGCGCCATACTTGGAGGCTGACGTCAGCGTCTTATCCGCGCACATTGCCTGGGGGAGGCGTTTGCGACTTACGGCGCTGTTGGCACACATGGCCCAGGCCTGCCAAGGCTTCTCTGGAGACACACAAGAGGTAACCAACCCCGTCCCAGGACTTCAGAAAGGGGAGAGGTTACCCAGTCTGGACTAATTGGGGTTGACGACAGGAGAAAAAACAGATGGCGGCCAGGGGGCGGGAGCTGTTTTATTTAGTATTTCCTGTCCCATCGCGAGGCTGGAGGGGATTAACCCGTTGTTGCCCACTGCCGTGTTAAGGAACAGGAAGTTGCTACCTTGTAAAAACTGGCACCCCACATTACTT
Source organism: Xenopus laevis (assembly GCF_017654675.1). Lineage (NCBI taxonomy): Eukaryota > Metazoa > Chordata > Amphibia > Anura > Pipidae > Xenopus > Xenopus laevis. The sequence continues at coordinate 44,522,855 of NC_054382.1, forward strand.
TCTCCTCATACCAACTGAAATAACTGTCATATTGATCAGCCAATAGAAATCGGGGGGCGTGGCTTAAAGAGGGCTATGTGCATTGGTCAGTGTACTGCACGTGGGCAGAGACAGTTACTACCTTGTAAAAACAGGCACTCGCATTACTTACACCTCATGCCAACTGAAATAATTGTAAACACTAGCACCCCGCATTAATCCTTGGTCCCCTTGTGCAGCAATACAAGTGAAGCACATTCACACATGGGGAGAAATGACTTGCCTGACATATTCGGCCCATCTCCGACACACACACACCTCTACAGCTGTTATAAACACCCCAACAACCCGGCAATTTCTAACCCATATCCTGCAGCCCGACTGTGGATTATAGGATCAGATTTAGTATCAGATTTAGTCGCCTCAACTAAATGCAATGAACAGAGCAGTGCAACAGTAATATGCAAAGATATCAGCTGCCTGTCCGTATCAGTGGCTGCAACACATTATTACTCACCTCTGCAGAGAAGCCATCAGGGCGTTTGGTGCTACAGTTAGAAGGGACCCCTGCTATGAAGCTTGACTTTCGAAGGTTCTGTATGTGGGAGGAGCACAAATGGACAGCTGTACTGTACCCCAAAACTGCCTCCTCTTTTCAGCAAACCCGGCTCAGCAACATTCTCCACACACCTGCTACATTCGTTGCTTGCTCCGCGAGCCAATAGAAAACAGGGGGCGTGGCTTCACCGGCGGCAGGACCGTCCCCATAGGCAGGTACTGAAGCCGCTGTCCATGGTCCCTAAGTTACTCCTTCACTAGCAGCACTTTTCAACTACAACTTCCAGCTCTAATTAATTGCTCTTTTACCCCCCCCCCCCCCCATGGGAATAGTTTCTGAGATCTGGCAAAACTACAGAGCGATCCGATCCACAGGGGAGCGCTATAAGTGAATGGGACTCCAGCCCACCCCAATGTCTCCTTGCTCACCTGTATAAAGCAGTACAGAGTCCTGCATGATATCTCCCTCTGTCAAAACTCCTAGCGCTCCCATTTCAGTTATCCAAACAAGACTCACTTGCTCCATCCCTTCTTTTCACTCTCCGCCCTGAGCCCTCCCCTAACCCAGCCCTCCTCTATCTGCCCTCGTCCACATGCTCCATACGCCTCCTCTATTCCCCTTCTAACTCACTTGTCAGTCTTGGGGTCAAGTGTATTTATTCCTACCTCCAGTATCCGCTATCAATGCTCCTTAGTGGCTCCTGTCATTTGAGCTGCAAGATAACGCTCCTCCTGTATTCTGTTTCCCGGCAAAAAAGGGCCAGCCCACCATGCGGCAGCCAATCAGAACTCGTAGAGAGCAATCACTTGTGATTTGGCTCTTCTTGATAGCAATCATATAATTCTCGTTTCTGATTGGATTACATACATGTGCCCACCTTCTGTTGGAAACCATTGGCTGAGACATGCTGGGGTGGGACTAAGTGGGAAATTCTGAGTGAAAAATCCCAGAAAGTAGGCAGAATGGTGGAGAACAGATATGATTCTGCAATAAAGATGCAGTGATTTTGAGTTTTGCAAGTAGCATGAGGCTGACACCTGACTAAGAAGGGGAGATGGAGGACTCATGAAGGGGGAGGGATGGAAGAGGATGGATAGAAAAGGGCTAACAACACGGCAGTGAGTGGAGATAAGGAGATCTGAGAATCTGTGTGTCTCACTGAATGAAATAAAAAAGAAAAGCTTTTATAAATGTGTGTAAATTAGTTTGCTGTGTGTGAAAATAGGGTGTGTGTTAACTGGAGGGCTGCTGGCAGCTGGAGGGAGATCTCTGTAGAATACTTGCAGAGTATATGCAGCTGGAAGTCGTGGGGGTTTAGGGAGCAATTTGGGGGTTAATTGCACAGGCCCCTGGAGTTGTTCCCCAGGCCCCTCTGCTGAGGTAGAATTCCTACCCCCGCCAGCACTGATACCCCCACTGCCCAATTATCCTCTCCACACACCTCAAGTTTCCCAACACTCTCTCTTCAGCCTGAACTTGTACTATAATCCCCCCTGCACACCTCAAGTTTCCCCAACACCCCCCTTCCCCAGACTTGTACAACATTTCCCTCCCTAGCACCCGATGTGCAACTAAGTTTCCCCAGCAGCCCTGCTCTGTCTCTGTACCTTCTGCACCGCTCAAGGTTCTTCCCCCTCTCAACTTGACTCTTCCCTGCAGCCCAAACTTGTAACATTGTCTCTCTCTGCAGTTTCCCCAGCACATTGCTTGCACCCCCTAAACATGTTACATTAGGGGTATTTACATACACATTAAAGGGGTGGGTCACCTTTATAGTATGTTATAGAATTATCATTTTTAAGCAACTTTTCCATTGGTCATTTTGCTTCATTATTTTTTTTATATTTTTCTTTTAAATTATTTGCCCATTTTATGTCTTTCCAGCTTTCAAATAGTGGTCACAGCTACCATCTAAAAACAAATGCTCTGTAAACCTACAAATGTATTGTTAATGCTACTTTTTATTACTCATTTTTCTATTCAGATCCTCTGCTATTCATATTCCAGTCTATTATTCAAATCAGTGCATGGTTATTACTAGGGTAATTTGGACCCTAGCAACCAGATTGCTGAAGCTGCAGACTAGAGAGTTGCTGGAATAAAAAAATGAATAACTAAAAAGCCACAAATAATAAAAATGAAACCAATTGCAAATTTATCAGAATATCACTCTCTACGTCCATTACTAAACTTTAATTTAAAGGTGAATAACCATTCAATATTTCTATGTATTTGTTTAAGATACATTATGCTTTCTAAATGTAGGGTTGGATCCGTCCATTGTGTCTTTGTGTGGACCAAGATTTTATTAACTCTACGTTAGTGGAATAAGGCAGAAGGACCAGCTCAAGCAGGGGCTTCCTAGTTATAGTCTGTGCCATAGCAAAGATGGACAAATTTTCAGCCACTGTTAAAAAATGTTAAACACTTCCTTGAATGGCCATCTTATTCTGTAGCTTCTACACTTAAAACAAAAAAAGAAAGCCTATACAGAAAGTGCATATACAAATATAATTAATGAGTCAATGATGGTTGCCACAATCATCTTGCTGGGCCTGCACAAATACTTTTTTTCAGTTTATAACCTTTCACTTGATATAACACTTTCTGCCCATATGCTGCTATTGAAGTTTACGTGCCATATACGTTTACCTCTCCCATACAATTATTATATATTTTTTATTTCAGATTTCACCAAAGCGATGCCCTTATTCCATGGCTGCTGGGCTTAAGACTAAAGGAGAAGGAGAAAAAAAAAGGTTTAGTTCCTCCACGTGCATATGCTATCTTTTACATAAGGGAAAAGTTTTTAGGCTGCATGTGCCTTTAAGTAGTGCGTATACTCTAGGAAGCCATTGAGAAATACAAGTAGTACAACTATTAGGGGCCCTGCAGAACAATATGATGTACAGTTTAGTGTATCAGAAGGGGCCCCAGGTTTATACTGGGCAATAGAGGGAAAGTGTGTTCAAAATGGTGATTCCACATGCAGTATTTTGAACCAGGCAAAGCCAGATACTTTTTGTGATGTACGTTAGGTTACTGTGGTTTGTATTGTAATGCAACCAGGGGTGCTCTGCCAATGAGGCCATTTGAGGCACTCGCCTCAGGCGGCATCGCCCCCCTGGTTTCCAGGGGCGGCAAAAATGCCGCTCCTGGTAACTAAGAGCCGAATTACCGGCAATTGCGCTCTCTGCACTAGTGATGTGGACCCTCCCGACCCCCTGGCTGGTGCTGAAGGTGAGTGCCGTGGGGGGGGCGGCAAAAATGAAAGCCCTTGGGCGGCATATTGGGCAGGATCGCCCCTGAATGCAACTATATCCTTCAGTGGCCTTTTTTTCTTACTTCAGACTATTTTATGTCTTCCTTTAAGGTTTCTTCAGCTAAAGAACCACTGGATCCATTTACAATGGAAAGGAAGATTCTGTGAGAAAGATGATAGAAGCTGGACTCCAGAATCCTTAAAATGTCAGCAACATAGACTAATTGTCTTTCTGGTTCGTCCATCTTCATATGGGTGCACATGCATAGTAGAGTGAAAAGCCGAACTTTAACAAAAAAGCCAGCTTTGACCATTGACCGTGGGCCATCGAAGAAAGAAGCAGAAGAAGGTAATCGCTTTAAGAGGATATTTGATCTATCTGACTGCTGCTTATTACTAGCACTTACCAGTATTGTAACCAGGTGCGAATATATATAGAGCAATGTGTAGTAATGTTTGGAGCAAAGTCACAAATTGTATTTTGCAGATTTCATATTTTTCAGGATGATTTTGCAGTCGAGAGTCTGTTACATTGTTTTTTCACAAGAATAAAGACCAAAAGTTTACTACAGCATATTCTCGATTTATTTCATCTTTATAAGGCAATTACACATGTGCCATAATTATAGTGGTTCCCATAAACTTCAAGGGAAAATAACCTAATCATCCTTTAACATCGCTAATAGCTTGTGCTCCGCCAACATAGCACTTCTACATAACCTTCACAACTACTTGGTATGGCTCATTTATAAACATTGGACAAATTTACAACCCGGGCAGTAACCCATAGCAACCAATCAGTAACTAGCTTTTTTTCAGCCAGCTGCAGGTTGAACGGTGAAAGCAGATATCTGATTGGTTGCTATGGGTTACTGCCGAGGTGTTAATTTGCAGAGTGTTTATAGATGACCCCCACTGATTTACCCTATGTGATGGAATCATGCTGAGAATCATTCAGATCAACAGCCCTAATTATTTTACCAACATGACGTTACCGATGCATTTACCTTGGTGTCCCAGTATGAGAGGGAGAACACACACCACTCTACACTTATCAAGGGTTGAATTTTGAATTCAAGTTTTTTAAAACTCCCATGAAATCCAAATTTATTTTAAAAATTCGAATTAGATTCGAATTTAAAAAACTTGATTCTAGTTTTTTTCTCTAAAAAAAAATCTCAATTGTCAGGAAGGCTGCAAACAACTCAAAATGTATCCCTGGACCACTCCCATTGACTTAAACAGCAATTCGGCAGGTTTTAGATGGCAAATAGTCGAATTTGAGTTCTTAAAAGGCCAGAGTTTGATAAATCTCGAAAAACAAATTCAAATTTTTTGAAAAACTCGAATCGAATTTGAATAACTCCCTAGTCGAATTTGACAATTTTCAATTCCACCCTTGATAAATCTGCCCCTTAGAGTAAGAGAAATATGAACACTTCTATACTATAGAATGATTACACTTATAAATACTCTGTGTCAGTGCTGCCCAAACATCTGTGGTACTGAGGGCCAGATGTTGGCAGCCCCCTCAGTTCATAAAAATAACACTTAAAAATATAAACCATAATATATTCCTTGTTTGACATTCAAAAAGCATTAAAAGTATGAATTGAAGCATTTTAAGTATGTATTTCCTGAAGGCTAAAAAGGTAGATTAAAGCATAGTATGTCCCCAGAAATCAAGGTTGATACTATCTAAAGATGACTGACATCAGAAATTGAACCTTTTTTTTTACATCTATCATAAAATTGACTTTGCATGCTTCTTATGATTTTGCCATAAAGTATTTGCCCAATGCTTTTACATTACCTATCTGACTCCATGCGATCGCCATATTTGTGCAGCAGGAGTCCGTTAGCATTAGAAACTGCCTGCAATACTTCTTTTTTCAGTAACTACTTACTGCCTCCTTTCTCCTGAGCTATTTTAACCCTTCCTAGACTTCCTCCTAAGTTTTCCTGGTTTTCAAGTATGTCCTCCTTATTTTATCCTTTTTTTCTATTCCCTGTCATCAGTCCTGGGAGTGTACTCCTGTGTTTCTGCCATTTATTTTTGTGTAAACAAATATAATAAACTATCTATATAAAATATTTTTGAAACGTAAGTGGGGCAGTGATCACAGGACTATCTTATTTCAATCCTTCTGAAGTGGTGTCAGTGAGAGCTTATCTTGATTCCTGCCTGTTCAATTGACAGGCTCAGCAGACAAGGCTCTATTTACATTACAGCAGCTTGTATGAGGGAGGGGTAATGACATCACTCCAACTTGCAGTGCAGCAGTAAAGTGTGACTGAAGTTTATCAGAGCACAAGTCACATGACCTGAGGGCAGCTGGGAAATGTCAAAATGTCTAGCCCCATAGCAAATTTTAAAATTAGATATAAAAAAATCCATTTCTTGTTTTGAAAAACGGATTTCAATGCAGGATTCTGCTGTAGTAGCACTATTAACTGATACATTTTGTTAAAAAACAGTATCCCTTTAACTGACAGGCTGAGATGGGATAGTCAGGTTGGCATAACAGTCAGGTTTAGGAAGTTCAACTAACAATTACTTACAAAAACAAACCTCTAAGCAAAAAACAATCCACATGACCTTTAGGTAACTTTTAATTTACATTCATATTTTAAAAAGTTGTTTTTAGTATCACTTTAAGTAAATATTTTTGACCATTACATTCTCCCTGTAAAGAACGGATGGGGCTTGGGCAGCATGTAAGGCTGTACTGGCACACAGCAACCCATTCGCTGTTTACAGATTTAATTCTGCTGGCAGTGCATTTTAAAGCCTCTGATAGCTTCCATTGGCATATTACAGTTGGGGCAGTCCGAATTGCCACCTAGGTCCATGGCTGTGGGAGACCCAAGGCCTCCTGAACTACCTTTAAAGGGGATGTAAAATACTATTTTTTTTAATGAAAAATTTATCTCCAATATACTTTAATCAAAAAATGTGTACCATTTTTATAATAAACCTGACTGTATTCAGTGAAATTCCCCCTTCGTTTTACTTGCTCTGACTGCTGCAGATAGGAAACTTCAGACAGTCCCTAACTGCTCTGCAGGGAAACTGATCATACTTTCAAAAGGCAGGGGGATCCCCCCAACGTACTTCCCAGAACTCAAGCAGCTTTGTTTGTTTCCCTGTAGAGCAGCCAGCGACCGTGTAGAGATTCGTTTCCACAGACCCAATGCAGTCTGTATATTCTGTAGGGATGCACCAAATCCACTATTTTGGATTTGGCCAAACCTCTGAATCCTTTGTGAAAGATTCGGCCGAATACCAAACTGAATCCGAATCCTAATTTACATATGCAAATTAGGGGTGGGAAGGGGAAAACTTTTTTATTCCCTTGTTTTGTGACAAAAAGTCACACTATTTCCCTCTCCACCCCTAATTTGCATATGCAAATTAGGATTCAACTCGGCCGGGCAGAAGGATTCGGCCAAATCCGAATCCTGCTGAAAAAGGCCGAACCCCGAACCGAATCCTGGATTCAGTGCATCCCTAATATTCTTATTATTAATCAGTCTTGCTGTATCAGCTTCTATGGCAGATATTATTTGACTTGTGCTGTTTTGATAATTTATGACGATCCATAAGCTTAGCCTCCCAACAGAAGCCCAGACTACACTGAGCATGTGCGTAGTCTTGGTTTTGCAAAGATGTTTAAAGGAGAATTCAACCCGTAATAAAAAAAAAACCTCCCCCTTACCCCCTTGGGTAGACCCTCCTTCCCCCAGCCTACCTGCCTCCCCGGGCAAATGCCCCTAATTTTTTACTCACCCCGCCGTGCAGATTCTGGCCTCGGAGTTCACGGCAGCCATCTTCTTTTTCTCTGGTAATCTTCATGTCTTGGTGGCATTTGCGGTACATGCTCAGTTCGAGTAAATTTACGGTGCAAAACCAACTGCGCATGCGCCGAAAGTCACAGAGTTTTTTCAAAATCTTCGTGACTTTCGGCGCATGCGCAGTTGGAGTAAATTTCCGGTCCCAAACCACTGCACATGCGCCAAAAAAGACTGAAGAAAGATGAGGGCTGCCGTGACCTCTGAGGCCAGAATCTGCACGGAGGGGTGAGTAAAAAATTAGGGGCATTTGCCCGGGGGGGGGCAGGTAGGATGGGGGGAGGAGGGAGGGGATCTACCCAGGGGAGGGTTTTTTTTTATTACAGGTTGAATTCTCCTCTAACAGTTACAAGATGATGACCACCTGTGGCCAACTTTGAAAGCATAAATTATTTGTTTTATTTGGCTTCTGGTGCAGCAAGTTCATGTTTATATTTTATATACAAAATACAGCATTTCTAGCATTATTCTGTTTTAGACTTTAGTCCCCCTTTAATATAATATCTGTTGTATAACATACAGGGGACAAACACAAAAGTTAAAGAACCTAATGCAAGGGTAAGGGTTTATTGGTACAGATTTAAAATACCAAAAAGTAAAAAAGAATGTTCAAACAAGGAGCATTACCACATCGTCACAATTAATCACAGGCATACCAAACAGAAACACAAAACTTGACATTCCAGCAGGGGGGGTTACTACCCCCAGAGTTTACCCTCACCATGTACAGATTTGCCACAAACTTCCAGGTTCTGCCGCTCGCAAGAATGTTAAAATTTGAAGCTTGTTTTGTGCGACAAAAAGAAAATAGTAATATATATATATATATATATATATATATATATATATATATATATATATATATATATATATAGATATGTGTATATATATATGTATGTATATATATATACACATATATATATATATATATATGTGTATATATATGTTATATATATATATATATGTATATATATATATATATATATATATATATATATATATATATATATATATACACACATGTGTAGCAGTATGTTGAGCATAAAATGCATGTGAATTTGCCTTCCAAAAGCATAAACATCAAAAAAAGCCCATAGACTCTAATGTAGTTTGCTACAAAAATGACATGCGTCCACAATTTGTTGCACAACAAAATATTCATGAAACAAAAATGTTTCACAAATTATTCACAGTTTTGAGAATTTTTTTGCAAAACAGGACAAATTCAGTCATCAGTAGTGATTTTTACTTTGTCTAACGTACTTTGATATCACATAGAGGTTGTTGCCTTCCAAAGTGTTGTTTTTTTTTTTGTTACCATACTAACTTATTTGAAGAAATGCAAATTTGAAGTTTACAAATTCACTTGGTTTCTATAACCTAAAGAACAATTTAAAAACGCCCCTGAACCGGTCGTGGCAATATTTTCCCACAAATACATTCATCCTAACCAATGCACTTTCCTCAATTGCCACTTTTTCCCCAATTATTAAAGCACAATTGCTAAAAATGACACATTCCACTTCAGGGAGGTTTAAGTCTTATAGCAAATTATCTAAGCCAAAGTGGACAGCAATACAAACTTTGGATTCTAACAAAAATCTTACCAGAAAGCTTTGTTAAGTTTTAAACTCTTCATTTTGGTATTTACACTGCTAGTTCAGAAAAAAACTGGTGTAACTATTGTTTATACTGACTGGGTTTGAAGGAGGGTAGTCAAATACATTTGTCCCTAGTTTTGTGTGTTTTATCCCCTACTTGAAATTAAAAAAATTTCTAATCACTTTTAGGGTTATTAGGGTGTTACCTTTTTTGTGCAATTCAGATAAATGTGTCCCTTTTTATATTTTGACAGTTATGTTCAGTTGTAGGTCTCTTACCTGCACATCCGCACTCTTCAGCTTCCTCGATCACACTGACACAACTTAAATTAGAGGGCTTTTTGTATCTGGAGTGAGCATTATGACATCATTGGTCACATGATCCATTAAAGAGTAAGCCAGATGGATAAGGAAGGTGTTATCTAACCAGGTTTGGTATTTATAATAATAGTAATAGTGAGCATTATGACATCAGTGGTCATGTGATCAATTACAAAAAAAAGACAGTTGGAAAATAATAAGGTTCTTGTGGCATATAAATATTATATATAAACTTACTAGCACCATACATAAATATATTAGACCACTAGGGTTAGCGGCGTAACTTGGGCTCAAAGTGCCCCCCGCAATACAATTTACTAGCAGCCAATATGTGACTTAAAGGAGAACTTTCTCGCTTGTCTTCTTTTCTCTAGGCACAGGCCTCCAAATGCGCACTAGAGTGAAAAGGCTGGCTTTTCCTTTCTAAGTTCAGCTGTTGCTCTGCTGAGCATGTGCTTGCCCAGACCTTGAAAAAAAGAAGATGGTGATAAGGATCTTTGCAGAAATACCCTGGGCTGGAACAATTTTTAACAAACAGGAGCATTGGCCTTGGGTATTAGGCAAACATTGGGGCATGCATAATTGTAATTTAAACTTAAGTTTTCCGATAAAATCCATTTATTTAATTCCCCTCTTTAAAATAAAATGCTGAGCTGAACATTGTTTTTATAAGAAAGTGAAATTAAATGTAAGCATGTTTTCAGTAAAATGCTTCTTTGCATTCAATATTATGAGCTTCTCTAATGCAGGCATTGCAGTGTTGGCTTTTAAGTCACTACAGTTTCAACTACAAGAGACCCCGGCCTTCTGGTTTTCAGAAAAAGAGCAATGGTGATTACAGCTAACTCCAATCCCTTTCCCCATTTATATATGCAAGTAATTCCAATCAGTGGTTTACGTTACACTGACACCTTAATGCACAGGCTACCCTAGGCCGTAGGGGCCCAGTGTGATCAGTGGCCAATTTCTATTTTCTTTTATTTTAATATCTATGCATACATAAAAATCCAGATTTTGCACCTGGGAAACTGACAATATGTCTAGCCCCATCTCAGATTACAAAATTAAATCTAAAAAATCAATTTGCACTTGGATAAGGAAAACACTGTTATACTTGTGGGTGGCAAAAGTTAGGCACCCCAAGTGATCCCATTTACTTACTTGACACCAGCGAGCACCATGGAGTGATCGTCTTCCGGCTTCTTCTTTCTTCTCGCGGCTCTCATGCTCAGTATAGCGAAAAGCCAAACTTTAATGGAGATTTCAACCCTAAAGTTAAAAAATCCCGACCCCCCTACCCGACATAGACCCCCCTCCCTCCTCCCCCATCCTAAGTGTTACCCCGGGCAAATGCCTCTAATGTTTTATTTACCCCTCGGTGCAGATTCAGGCATCGGAGAGCACGGGCGCCATCTTCTTCTCTTCAGAAATCTTCAGAATGAGACTGGCGTGTTGGCGCATGCGCATTTGGTGCAATTTTCTGTTTCACGACAACTGCACATACGCCAAAAAGCAAGAAAATTTTCAAAGCAGTTGAAGATGGCGCCTGTGAACTCCGGTGCCTGAATCTACACCGAGGGTAAAGTAAAACGTTAGGGGCATTTGCCCGGGGTAACACTTAGGCTGGGGGGAGGAGGGTCTATAATTTCAGCGTTTAATTCTCCTTTAACGGATATTTCATTCTACTGCACATGCGTCTACCCCAGGAAATTTGAAGAAAGGAGAAGGTGTAAGACTATAGCTCCATAGTGCTCGCTGGAATAATCCCAGGCCAGTGCAGATTTCTCCTGATAGGTACACCAGCCCAGGGTGTCCGGTATGTAAATGGGATCACTTGGGGGTGCCTAACTATGGGAACCCAAAGGACTTTCCTTCTCCTTTAAAGGATAAGTAAACCTTTAAAATAAATGAATGGAAAAATGACGAGGGCGCTATTCTAAGATATTTTGCAATGTTCATTCATTATTTATTTTGCTTTCATTCCAAGATATTAAGGGATACATGTACTGGTTATATGAATTAATTTTGTAAAACAGCGCCATCTGCTGGTCAATTTCCGACCAGTCTGACAGCACCACCAAGTAGTCAAGCAAGTTGTCAGGAGAAAGAAAGAGGCTGATGTGCTTCTGCTTAGGAAAAAAATAAAAACCTTTCTCAAACCTTTCCTAAGCAGAAGAACTTCAGAGCAGCCTCTTTATTTCTCCTGACAACTTGCTTGACTACTTGGTGGTTCTGTCAGACTGGTTGGAAATTGACCGGGTGGTGCTGTTCTAACAAAATTCATTCATGTTAACAGTACATGTATCCCTTAATATCTAGAAATAAAAAGAAAATACATAATGAATGTACATTGCAAAATATCTCAGAATAGCACCCTCATCATTTTTACATTCACTTATTTTAAAGGTTTACTTATCCTTTAAGTAAGTGTAAGGTTAGCTAGTGCGGTGGGACGGGCCTCTCCGGCGGAAGATTTATCCAGGCCTGAACAACAGCCTCCCAATAGTGGCCCTGGTTGCAGACATTAATATGCTTATATGCCCTAGCAGCAAGGGCCTGCCCGCGACCCAACGATGGTGTGTGCAAGTCGGCTAACCTGGATAAACCTGTGGGTCCCGCACAGTTACAGTTACAGTTGTAGTATTTCTGGTCAGCTGATCTCTGAGGCAGCACAGAGACCATCAGAAAATGGTGCTTCAAGGCAAGAGATGTTAAAGGTCAATATTTACTTAAATATATATATATATATATCAGTATGACAAGATTCTTTAATTTACTGTTGCTCAAGTATTCATTTTGGGGGTATAGTTTTCCTTTAAAGTTTCTAATGTTACATAGTTACATAGTTAAATTGGGTTGAAAAAAGACAAAGTCCATCAAGTTCAACCCCTCCAAATGAAAACCCAGCATCCATACACACACCCCTCCCTACTTTTAATTAAAATTCTATATACCCATACCTATATTAACTATAGAGTTTAGTATCACAATAGCCTTTAATATTATGTCTGTCCAAAAAATCATCCAAGCCATTCTTAAAGGCATTAACTGAATCAGCCATCACAACATCACCCGGCAGTGCATTCCACAACCTCACTGTCCTGACTGTGAAGAACCCTCTACGTTGCTTCAAATGAAAGTTCTTTTCTTCTAGTCTAAAGGGGTGGCCTCTGGTACGGTGATCCACTTTATGGGTAAAAAGGTCCCCTGCCATTTGTCTATAATGTCCTCTAATGTACTTGTAAAGTGTAATCATGTCCCCTCGCAAGCGCCTTTTTTCCAGAGAAAACAACCCCAACCTTGACAGTCAACCCTCATAATTTAAGTCTTCCGTCCCTCTAACCAATTTAGTTGCACGTCTCTGCACTCTCTCCAGCTCATTTATACCCCTCTTAAGGACTGGAGTCCAAAACTGAACTGCATACTCCAGATGAGGCCTTACCAGGGACCTATAAAGAGGCATAATTATGTTTTCATCCCTTGAGTTAATGCCCTTTTTTATGCAAGACAGAACTTTATTTGCTTTAGTAGCCACAGAATGACACTGCCCAGAATTAGACAACGTGTTATCTACAAAGACCCCTAGATCCTTTTCATTTAAGGAAACTCCCAACACATTGCCCATTTAGTGTATAACTTGCATTTATATTATTTTTGCCAAAGTGCATAACCTTGCATTTATCAACATTGAACCTCATTTTCCAGTTTGCTGCCCAGTTTTCCAGTTTAGACAGATCACTTTGCAAAGTGGCAGCATCCTGCATGGAACCTATAGTTCTGCACAATTTAGTATCATCTGCAAAAATAGAAACAGTACTTTCAATGCCCACCTCCAGGTCATTAATAAACAAGTTGAAAAGCAAGGGACCTAGTACAGAGCCCTGCGGTACTCCACTAACAACACTGGTCCAATTAGAAAATGTTCCATTTACCACCACTCTTTGTAGTCTATCTTTTAGCCAGTTCGCTATCCAGGTACAAATACTATGTTCCAGGCCAACATTCCTTAATTTAACCAGTAACCTTTTGTGTGGCACTGTATCAAATGCTTTAGCAAAGTCTAAGTAAATCACATCCACTGCCATCCCAGAATCGAGGTCTCTACTTACATTCTCGTAAAAAGAAATTAAGTTAGTCTGGCAAGATCTATTACGCATAAAACCATGCTGGCACAAACTCATAGTATTATGATTTGCTATGAAGTCCAGTATCTTATCCTTTATTAACCCTTCGAAAAGCTTTCCTAATACTGACGTCAGACTAACTGGCCTATAGTTTTGAGGCTGAGAACGGGATCCTTTTTTGAATAGAGGCACCACATTAGCAATTCGCCAGTCTCTTGGCACAATACCAGATCTCAATGAATCCTGAAAAATTAAGTAAAGAGGTTTGGCAATCACAGAGCTAAGCTCGCTAATTACCCTGGGATGAATACCATCTGGCCCTGGACCTTTGTTAATCTTAACCTGTTCAAGTCTCTTTTGAATTTCTTCTTGTGTGAACCATGCATCATTAGTTGTATTACTAGAATTGGGAGTGTTAAGAAGGAAACCTTCACTTACTGGTTCTTCATTTGTGTAAACAGATGAAAAATACGAGTTCAGAATCTGCGCTTTTATTTTGTTTTCATCAACCAGCTGATCCCCCTCTGATAGTAAGGGTCCCACCCCTTCCTGCTTCATTTTTTTACTATTGACATATTTAAAAAATAATTTGGGATTTTTTTTTACTGCTTGCTGCAATATCCTTTTCTATAGCAATTTTAGCTTGCCTTATAGCTTCTTTGCATGATTTATTGGCCTCCTTGTACCTTATAAATGTTTCGGCTGTACCAGCTAACTTGAAAGCCTTAAAAGCACGTCTTTTCTTACCCACCTCAACACCAACGCTTCTATTGAACCAAAAAGGTTTTGCTTTGCAACGACGTTCCTTGCTTACAAGTGGAATATACTGACAAGTATATTTATTAAGCAGCATTTTAAAGACTTCCCATTTTTGTTCTGTGTTTAACCCTGTGAAAAGCATTTCCCACTTAATATGTTGCAGAGATGCCCTTATACTGTCAAAGTTTGCACGTCTGAAATTTAGTGTTTTAGTTACTCCCTTATAGAATTGCTTCTGCAACAGAATCTCAAAGGAGACCATGTTATGATCACTATTCCCTAAATGCTCACCCACACAAATGTTAGAGATGAGTTCAGTATTGTTAGTTATTACAAGGTCCAAAAGAGAGTTATTCCTAGTAGGTTCTTGAACGAGCTGGAATAAAAAGTTGTCATTCAGCATATTTACAAACCTACTAGCTTTTTCTGTCTTAGCAACCCCATTACCCCAGTCAATGTCTGGATAATTGAAGTCACCCATAGCAACAACTTGACCCAGCTGTGAAGCCGCTTGTATCTGCAAGAGTAGCTGGGCTTCATACTCGACACTTATACGAGGTGGTTTATAGCATACACCAATGATAATTCTTTTTGATACCTTTTGCCCAGTGCCCATGTTAACAGACTCCTGCTGCACAAATATGGCAGCCCCCTCATACAGGAACATTGGGCAACAGACAGATAATGTAAAAGCATCCTGCAAATACTTTATGGCAAAGGTATAAGTATCTTTCAAATGCAATATTATGATAGATGTAAAAAAGAGTTTAATTTCTGGTGTCAGTATCTCTTTAATGGATGGAGATTGTGCAGATCATAGTGACTGCTGTGTTGTTGTTAAAACCACACATAATATCCTACATAATATAAAGTTAGTTCCAAGGCTGGATTTTACTTTGGGTACCATTCTGTGTATGTATTGTTGAATTGTGATTCCTTTACACTCAAAATTGAATTGATGACCTTTTTTTGCAATTTCAGGTTTGTTAGACATTGATTTTCACTTTTTTTCATGTTGCGGAGGAATGTATTATTACTGTTGCTCCAGATCCTAACTCTACAGTGACTTTACAGACTCCCTAACTGGTACGAGGTACTGCCAGAAACTGTATCTGTCTCATGGTGATGCCTGCCAAGCAATTTGGGAAGTTAGCATTTGCAAAAGACAGATATTGTTTTGAAAGATTATGATACCCTTCCCAGCTCCATTAATCTTTTCTATCCTTTCTGGCTTAACATCTCTAACTGTAAGCCTAAGGTCTGGTCCAAGAAGCTTCAGATACAGTTTTCTGTTATGTTCACCCAAACTGAATCAGGTGAGCCATTGTTTAAAGGGAGATCTGGTATCTATTTTGCTGGGTGTGGGCCATTTATCGTTATCTTTTTACATCTATAATGAGCTATCTGCAGAAGTTTTTCCTGCTCAGCTAGAAGCACATGAATATATAGCTTCTTCCATTGGCAAGTTTAAATGTTTTGTGTGGTATGTTGGTGTTATTGTATCTCGTTCTGTATTACAGACCATTGTGCCTTTACAACTAGAAGGAGCGATTATATTCTTAAAGTTGCCTTTCTTCCGAAAACAGGTTCAGCAGACAACAGGGTTAAAGGGGTAGTTCATCTTAAGTAACTTTGAATATCAATTCTTCAATTGGTCTTCGTTTTCCTTTCTCCGTTGCCTCTTGAAATTTAAATAGCAATCTGGTTCTTGGGGGTCACTGACCCTGGCAGCTAAAATTCATTGTTTGTAAGGCTACAATGTTATTAATATTGATACATTTTTTTACTTTATCTTCAAGACTCTTATTGAAATCAGTGCCTGGTTGCTAAGGTAAATTTGACCAGGACAACCAAGTCATCTTCAAATTAAAGAGCTGCAAATAAAAAAGTTAAATTCTTCAGAAACCTCAAAAATGAAAACCAACTGCAAATTATTTCAGCATATCACAGTCTACTTCATAGGAAAAGTTAAAGGAGGAATAAAAGTAGGTCCAAAAATCAGCCAGATATCTGTTGGGTGAGGACCACGCTGATGTACCTTTAATGTTCCTGTCGCTGGTGTTTCAGGATAGCATCTTCGTAATCTGCAAACTGTTACAATTTGATACATTTGATACATTTCTCAGCAGCATCTGTGGAATATTAGAAACTATTGTATCAGTTCTCACAGTTGCCTTTAATTAAACTCAGGGATTCTGCTGAGCATCACCAAAAATAGGAAATGGTGCAACTAAAATTTAGAACAGTTACAGAGTCGGTTACCCCTTCCCCTTGGGCTTAAAAATGAAGCATTACAATTGAATATTAGAAAACAGGTAAAAAAAAAAATAGAGAACAACTGAAAAAAGTCTTTATTTCTGACCACCTGAAAAGGAAAAAAAAAGTGTTTGGAAGGCAAATAGCCCCTTTAAAACATATCTATGTCCAATAGATCATTAAGTTAAATAAAAGACTAAGATCATACAATCGCTAAAAATCAATTATCAAAAATCAAAACTAGATAAAGGTATAACAATAACACAAAAATCTCTCTTTAATCTCGCTTAAAGTAGGAACAAATAGTCAATGAAATAATTTTTTTGAAATGTTTTTATTTATGAAAATTTTCAGAGAAAAAGTAGCATATACAGAACATGACATTTCGTAAGGAATTACATCAATGAAAGTAAAACTGAGTTACAAAAGTAGTAATCAGTTACTGTCAATGAAATAATTTATTTATCACTAATGTAATTGACAATTGTCTTAAGAAACGGAATTATTAGCTGTATCACTTGTGGTATCCAATAATGTATATACCAACTGCCTTTCCTTTTCAACTTCTTAATATTTACATTATAAGTAACTGCCTTCTTCCTTTATTTTAGACCTGACAACAATATTAATTGCAGCTTGTTCTGCTATTGCAGCAGTTATTTTCATTATTGGAGTAGCTGTTTACTGTGTCAGAAAAAAGTAAGTAGACGGCTATAACAATTAAAAATCAAAAAATGTCATTGGAAAACTATTGTCATTTATTTCTAGATATATCACCAACACTTTCTGGCCTGGCCGCTGATTCCCCCCCCCCTGCACATATCTAGCCAACAAAGGGGTGTAAGGATGGGCCATCATTCCTATTTAAAATGTGGAATTTCAGCTCTTAAATGAGAACTAAAGCTTAACAAAGAAGTAAGCTAGAAATGTTGTACATTATGTTTTGGGCTTCTTTACCAGCCCAAGGCAACCACAGCCCTTTAGCAGTAAAGATCGGTGTCTCTGAATATGCCCCAGTAGCTCCCCATCTTCTTTTCTGCTGATTCATTGCACATGCTCTGTGCTGATGTCACTTACTGAGCTTCGGGACCAACTCATAATATACAGTACACATAGAATATAAAGCCGATTAGTAATTAATACAGATCATTACTACATGGCAGCACAGAAACCAGTGCAACTTGTATGGGAATTTAATAATCAGCCTTGTAGCATCAGCTTATATTACAATCCAACCTCGTTTTCTGCTAGATAATTTGCAACGACCCCTAAGCTTAGCTTCTCAACAGCTGCTCAGAGCCCACTGAGCATGTGAGTGTCGCAGACACTTTCCAAGATGGTGACCCCCTGTGACAAGTTTGATATCCTGGATCATTGTTGAAACTTTAGGCTGGTGCATTAAGTGCGGTATATACAGTGCGGCATTTTTAGCCATATTCATTTTTAGGGTTTAGTTCTCCTTTAAAACTACCAGAAGTGGCTTTTTCTACCCCTGTTAACCTAGTGGATGCTGCTACTTGAGGCAAGAAATTCAACTTGCCCCATGGCAACAGTGTCCCTGAGCACATACTACTACAATAATAAAGCAAATGAAATGTGAAAACAAAAAGGTCAGGGGATGAGACAGGAGGATATGAAGACCCTACAATGTAAAGGTTATAAACATTCTTGCAAAAAGTGACTATGGTTATGCTATACACAGTCTCAAACAGCATAACAATGGCACCTTCCTCAGGAGCCAGTCCCCTCTGTTGTAAACTTCTGTAACAGGATAGATTTATATAAGCGTGTTTTTGAAAAGCTAGTTTTTAAAATTACAGGTTCTTTCGCTAGCACCTTTTCTACTCGTCAAGCTTTTATTTGATTATGTTTGATGGCTGCACCAAAGTTAAAGTTGGGTCTTGAAAGTCACGTGAAGAAGTTTGAACCAATGTTAAAAAATTAAAAAAATGGTGTTAATTTGAATTACATCCATTTAGACACATAGATGTGTGACGTGTGTCTGATTTCCTTGTGACTTTGTACTCAACAACCCCCTACAATTGCAGTTGAATCCAATTCTTTTGCACAATGAACTAAAGCCCTATATTCTACATTGAACAAGCTCAGTTAATGAATTAAAATGAGATGTAATACTGTCAGTGAGCGGATCAGTTTGTTTGCTCTGCTTTTGACCATAATTCGTTTTATTTGTGACTAATGGAGAAAAAAGCCCCAGTAGGGATATACAACTCTAAACCAAACATAGAAATTTCAAAGCGCCAACAGTTGCAGAGAAAAGGGAGGAAAAACAAAGAGTCCCATGTGTATCATTGATGAAACAATGGTCTATTGTCATTTGTTAAGAGACACTTCTGGTTTGGCCAGTCCAGAGGCAAATGTGGATGTGTACCAGCCATTTCAAGGCCCTATGGGTGAACCTCCTCCTGTTCCACCACTTAATCGTATCAACAAAGATAAAGATAATGAGGATCCACTTGCCTCTTCCAAGAGACTTGAATTTTACTCTTTTAATAAATCAGGGTTATATGAACCTATAGGACACGAAGACTCAAGTCTTGATATGGTAAATGGACAGAAAAATGGACCTGTGCCAATGGCATGATAGAGATACGATTAGTTATGGATGTCAGGGCTACAGGGGAGCAAACGAGCAGTATCTGCTTTAAAGGAGGTTCACTTGTAAACAGCATGATTTGTCAGCAATGTCAGTTCCTGTAAGCCACTATCAACACTACTGACCATTTGACAGTAAATAAAGATCAATAGAAAGTTAATTATAATGCAGTATAATAATTGTAATATTTTCAGTACGTTTCATGTTTTCCATATCATGCTTTAGTGAAAGCTTATGTGGCAGTTGTTGTTTGTTACAACTCTTCTTTGTGTCTTTTTTTTTGTTTTGTTTTATTTACTTGCCACTGTTTTTTCTTAAAGGAACAGTAACACCAAAAAATTAAAATGAGTAGTGTTGCCCTGTATTGGTACAACTGATCTTTTTGCTTCAGAAACACTACTATAGTTCATATAAACAAGCTGCTTGTGTAGCAATGACAGTTATTGAAAAAAGGCTATATGGCACAGGTTAAATAGTGGATTACAGATATACATTGTGTTCTACAGAGCTTATCTGCTGTGTAACCTGAGCCTTTTCTCCTTTGAATGGCTGCCCCCATTGCTACACAGCAGCTTATTTATATAAACAAAAGTAGTGTTTCTGAAGCAAACACAGCTGTATTACCAGTGCATGGTAACACTGCATTATATTTTTATTACTTTAAAACATAATTTTTTTTGATGTTACTGTTCCTTTAATTTAGCAGAACATCCAAGACTCAGCAACAAGTATGTGGTGTTAGGATTTTTATTAGTTATACAGGTATGGGACCTGTTATCCAGAATGCTCGGGACCTGGGGTCTTCCGGATAACTGATCTTTCGTAATTTGGGTCTTCATGCCTTAAGTCTACTAGAAATTAATTTAAACATGAAATAAACCCAATAGGTTGGTTTTGCTTCCAATAAGGATTAATTATATCTTAGTTGGGATCAAGTACAAGCTACTGTTGTATTATTACAGAGAAAAAGGATTACGTTTGGATAAAATGTAGTCTTTGGGAGACAGCCATTCCGTAATTTGGAGCTTTCTGGATTCGGGTTTCCGGATAAGGGATCCTATACCTTTAGTTCTATAAATACTGTTTAACAGTAGGAAAAGGATTCTTTATTCCTTTGAAGCCCAAAAAAAATAGCCTGTTAATGTTTTTTAAATTGTTTATCCTGGAATAACTAGCAGGACATACATACTGTAAGAGGGGATTTCTTGTTTAAACATAAATTTGGAGCACTCATACAGGAGTAATCTAAAATAAAGCCTTGCAGGGTATCACTGAAGAAATGAGAGACTTTGCGTTTTGTGCCAAAATTTACCAAGTGAATTTGCACCAAAGCTAACGTGTATTAACTAAATGTTACTGAGCTCCACAGCAAATTTTTTTATCCAGAGATTGTCCAGTTTTAGCAATATATTTTGAAATTGCACATTATTTGGGCATCATGGGGCCCCTATACGTCCTGGGCCCCCCAGCAGCCGCAGGGTCTGCTTCCTCTGTAGTTATACCCCTGGACTGTTCCTTATGTGAACAGAAGAGAAGGCTACTGCTCTCATAGGGGCTGATTTTCAGCTTGTGCATTTCAGCAGCCTGATTTCAGCCCCTCATGTGGCACTTGCTTAAGTGTTAAAGAATGAATGCCATTATTTTACAACATTAAAATGACTGTATGGACATTTAGGGGCAGATTTATCAAGGGTTGAGTTGAAAATTCAAATTTCGAGTTTATTTTAGTGTAAGTTGACTAGGGAATAGTCCAAATTCGATTCGAGTTTAAAAAAAAAAAACGACATTAGAATTTTGAAATTTATCATTTGCTGTCCCTTTAAGAATTCAAATTCAACTATCCGTCATCTAAAACCTGATTAATTGGTTTTTTAGCCTATGGGGGACCTCCTGCAATCAATTTGGAGTCGTTTGGTGGACTTTTGAAAATCAAATATTTTTTTTTTTTAAAACAAATGAAATTCGATCAAATTCAATTCGATTTCGGGGTTGATCCTATTCACTTAAATTAAAAAAATTAGAATTTTTTAATGTTTGGATTGGTCATTTTTTTCAGAATTTCTGAGAGTTTGTGTTTTTAGAAATGTACAATTTTGATAAATCTGCCCCTTAGAGATAGTGACAGCGGACTATAGTTCTTCATAGTTCGCTTCCTTTCTATAGCAATGGGAAGCACAATGAGTAGCCAGAAATTTGAGCTATCTGAGCTACTCTCATTTTGTTAAATTACTTACAGTGATCCATGGGGGTTTGTTTCTGTTACTTGTCTCTCTTCACCAGTGTTTTTCATTATCATCCTTTGTTCTTTTATGATTTCTGTAAGGTTCCAATCACACATGGGCTTGTCTACTTTATTTATTTTTAGGCAGTGCCTTTTGTCAAAATGTTGAAAATTTTAAAACAAATCAATTCCCCTGTATAATCAGTGGATAGTGACCATAATTAGGACACAACTGAAGGCACTTGGTTATGCTTAATAATGGCA
Organism: Xenopus laevis; assembly: GCF_017654675.1. NCBI lineage: Eukaryota > Metazoa > Chordata > Amphibia > Anura > Pipidae > Xenopus > Xenopus laevis. Next base: position 44,544,670 of record NC_054382.1, read on the forward strand.
CTAGTGTGCTATACTTGTAGCCACTGATTATGCTAAGAATTGTTATAGATTGTTCCCTTGAGATTTTTTTCCTGTGATTATGCCTGCCCAAAGGTCAGATATATGCTTTAAGCTTTATATGCCCACCACGTGTATGGCTAAATTGGAGAGACGTCTAATTGACGGAGATGCATATCATGTGTAAACTTTATTGGAAATACATATTTTCAGTGTTGAAGACTAGGAATCTTATTAATAGATGTATTTGGCCATATCGGCCAATTAAACATGCAGTCTTCAGATATTCTGATTTTGTTTAGTTAATTTATTTACATTTAAACATATGTGATCTAGGTATCTCCAAAAAGTTGACAAAACCACCTAGAGGTAATGTAAAAATACATGCCATTCCAAGAATGAGCTAATATGTATTCCTTTTAGTTTAAAGGCTTGTACTTTGGTGAATTCTCAGAGCTTCACATGGATTCTTATGTAATATATCTTTTTATTGTAATTATTGCAAAATGTGTTTGAGAATAAATATATTTAGATTAATTTTAAAGGTTTTTGTTATATGTAAATTATTTTGACCCTTGACTAGTCGTGGAGCATGCTCCATAGACCCAAATCTAGAAATCCAACCCAGGATCTTTAAGGTTTGAGCAGTAACAAAAGAGATTTATGTGGATATCTTTGGGTAAGTTGAGATGGATAGAGCTTTGTTCTGTTTACATAAGATATTGCATACACTCTTCTGTCTAGAATATTGTCTATGAATTTATATGGTGTCGCTAAATAAAGATTTTCACAGCTGTTTTGTACACAAGCTAGTCGTACAGTTGTGTTCAGAATAATAGCAGTGTGTTTAAAAAAGTGACTAAAGCTCAAAATCCTTATAAAAGCTTTTATTTCCATACATAGAAATTCATTGAGAACACTGTACATTATATTCCAAATCAAAACATGAAGAAGAATGAATCAAAGGTGTGTTATTCCTGTACAGAAAGTGAAGAAATGGGGATATCAGGCTGTTCCAAAAAATAGCAGTGTCTGCATTCTTCTTGACAAACTCATTTACTGTAAACTGAAACTGAAAATGTTTCAAGATTTTGCTTTCCTTTGAATCACTGAACTAATATTTAGTTGTATAACCAGTATTTCTGAGAACTGCAGCACATCTGTGTTACATAGAGTCGACTTCTGGCACCTGTTACATTCAGCGCCGGATTTAGTGGGAGGGTGGCCCCAGGCTGCGTAGTCCTAGCACCAGCATACCCCCCTCCGGTGCGAGTGCACATGCCCAGCGGAGTTCACGGCAGCCGTCTTATTCTCATCGGTAATCTTCGGAATGAGACTTGCGTATCGGCAAATGCGCAGTTGGAGCAATTTTATGTTCCGCGACAACTGCACATGCGCCGAAACTCACTAAAATTGCCAAATAGTAAAGGCTAAGGTTAAAAATGTCTTGGGTGGATTTTCTGGCAGATTAAAAGGTACACACCCATATCTGAATTGTGGACACTGTAATTGTATCATTCCAGGGAGAAATATAACTCATCTTTTGAAAGGTTCCAAACGTTTAAAACGTGGGTGTTTTACTTGTGACAACTCTAATGCCATATGCCACATTAAATGCGGGTGTGGGTTAGCCTATGTAGGGCAGACAAGTAGACCCATAAAGATATGTCTGAATGAACATAAATCTACTATCCATAATTACCAAGCACCCAAGGAAGAAGATAGAATAAAAAGGCACCAGGGCCAGGAACAGTAACAGAAAAGACACTACTCTGGCTATTTATTTCTTTCAAAAGTGATAGGGTGCCTCAATTATGTTGGCATATACTGGAAAAAAATTGGAATAAAAACGGACAAGAAAAAAAACTTTAATACAATGTAAGTCTCTTTGGATTTGGGTTCTTCAAATCAAGGTCTCTGGTGGCCTAAATGAGGAGTTCAACTTGACATGTTATTTGTAACTGTATTGTGAATGTTTTGTACTAATTCCACTTACTTTTTTTACAGAGTTGAATATTGAATTGAATATACCAGGGACACATTCTCCACCTCCCAACTAGCAGGGTGAAAGCAGGTTTTTTACATGTATGATTTGGTAGCAGGATCATGCACATTTATTACACTTCAACTGTTACTTCGCTATGTTGCGTAGATATTTTTGTTGTCATTTGAGGCTTACAAACTAATATGGACTTTGGACTCTTCATCAGTGAAGGAGCTCGTTATATACAGTACCCCCCTTTGCTAAAGGGTACCCCCTCCACTGATGAGAATAGATACTACACTTGATCTTGGCCAAAAGGCAGAGAAGCAATAGAAATCGGTACACCCAAAAGATCCAACACCTAAGCACATGACAATGAATGTGGTCTATACTGTCCATTGTAGTGAAGAGTGCTCAGATATATACATTGGGGAGACAAAACAACCATTCAGTAAGAGAATGGCCCAACATAGGACGGCAAACTCCCCAGGACAATACTCCGCAGTCGATCCATATCTAAAGTAAAAGGGACACTCCTTAGAGGACAAATTTTAGACCAAGATGGTTTGAAAGATATATGAAGGAGGGAGGCTATTTATGCCAAAGTGGAAAAACCATCCCTGAACAGAGGAAGGGGCCTGAGACAATGCTTGTCATCAACATACAATGTCGCTTTAACATCCTCACCCAGCTGTTTCATAACAATTCACGCTTCCAGTCATGTACATTGAAAAATGAACACCTGATCAACGTACCATTGTGACTGGATCACACTTTCACACATCTGTGAGTTTCAGCCAACACCATCTAAATAAAGTTCAATGGAAGCATTGTGATTGGATGTCTGTGACGTTACTACCCTTAAGGGTTTTTATTTCCCTACAACTTCAGAAATTCCAGTTGTTTTAGAGATTACTTTCCTGTAGGGTTATTTAAAAATGTGGTGTGCAAAGTACGTGTGCCATTACCCTTAAACTAACTAAGGCAAAACCTTCATGAAGAAGGAGCCAGGGATACTTGTGGATAATAAAGTCAGCTGCAGTGAGCAATGTCAGTCTGCAGGAGGAAGGGCAGCCAAGGTATTGGGGGGGAAATGTACTGTAATAAAAGTTGCAAAGAGAAAACCAATTTCGCACAAACCAGAATAAAATCTTTGTAATTGATATTTTCCATGAGAATGTTATTGCATTGAGAATTTTAATTGTGCATTATGCACATTTAAGAAGTGCTTGAAGGTGGCATACTCTTTTGGAACAAACATAAGTTTTTCAGTAAGAAGTTTTTCTACATACACTGCACACTGGTGCCAACTCACAAATCTGATTTAGTCTCACAAGCTATATTACATTCGTACAGAAGTAAATTTATTCACACAAATGCATACATTGTTGCATTACAAATTACATTTTACTGGCTTTTATCAAAAGCAATGTAGGTTTATGGAAGGGGTTGGTAATTTTTCCCTTCACATAGCAATGGGAAGGCGTTGTTTAAAGGGACAGTTAGTGAGATTCAATACACTCACGGTTTGTAGAGAATACTTAGGAGATTTCCTGTTAGCGCTGTCTGCTCCCAATCATGTGACTCAGCATGAACATTATCAAGGACCAGTGAAAAGAAAGACGCGCTCCTACATTCGCTGCGGTGTACCAAAGTACCTACAAAAAGTTTTAATGTGCAGAGTACAAAAATCAAATGTTTCAGGAGCTTACTGCCGATGCGTTGTGTACGCTATCACTGACAAAGGGGGCAGTAAGCTGCTGAAATGTATGATTTTTGTACTACGCACATTAAAACTTTTTGGGGGTACTTTAGTACACCGCAGCAAATGTTGGAGCATGTCCTTTCTTTTCGCTGGTCCATGTTTAAAGGGATTCTGACATGATTTGTATGATGTCGTTTTTATTTCTAAATTACACTGTTAGTAAAGACTGACTGAAGTTTATCAGAGCACGCTGGGAAACTGACAATATGTCTAGCCTCATGTCAGATTTCAAAATTAATTATATATAAAAATATCTGTTTGAGAATGGATTTCAGTTAATTAACCCTCGATATTCGACCAATAGTAAATGTGAAACCTAAGAGTTGTGAAGCTGTGAAATTTTCTCACTGAAGCAGTTGTACTGGCAGGTTAAAGAAAGGCTTGGTTTTTTTAAATAAAGCTTAATATGTATAAAATGAATCTAGAGAATAAGACAATTGCTCTTTAGCAATTGCTCAGGTCCCCGTCCCCCCATCCGAGGCAAATTGAAGATGGCTTCAAATTGTTTTTGTTCTCGTTTGAAATAACTAGGAGTTTTAAAATGTTTAACTTTATGGATCTTTAGTTAAACCTTATATTACACCACTGCGATTAGACTAGTGATGCACCAAATCCAGGATTCAGTTTGGAATTCAGCCAGGATTCAGCATTTTTCAGCAGAATTCGCACTTGTTCAATTCCCAGTGACTATTTGAACCAAATCCGGATCCTTAACCCTTTAAGTGCCACAGAACGTAGAATCTACGTTCTGTGGAAAAGTATCTTAAAATGCCACAGAACGTAGATTCTACGTTCTGCAGCATAAGCGTGCGGGGAGCTCAGGAGCGGCTTTAAATGCTGCTCGCTCCTTCCCCGCTCGCTCACAACCCCCTAGGCAACGAGCGGAGCGGGTGGGAAAGGGGCTCCTGAGGCGCGATCGTCCAGGGGCCCCACAAACGCAACAGACGCACGTGGCTGCGCGCTGCTGCTGCTGCCTGCACTTCCGGGTCCCTCCAGTGACGCCCACGCATCGGATCAACGGATCTGGCGACTCCCTCCTGCTTCTCCACTCCTCCTGCCATCATGGACACAGATCTGCAGCTACACACCCCAGGTTAGTGTAACACACACACAAAATACACTTACACACACTTTATACACTAATACATGCTTAGATTTACACTTACACACACTCACATACATTTTTTGGGGGGTCACACACACTTGGGGGGGTACATACACTTGCACACACAAACACATGTACATAACATGCAATTTACCAATTGTACACATGTGCACACACATACACTGTTGTGTAGCTTTTTTTTTTTTTTCATATTGCATTGTTGTGTTTTTGGCTCAAAAAAATGTTTTATTGCCTTTGCGAATAGCGTATTCGCTAACCGTACTGTGCAATACCTTTTGTATGTTATTTCGGTGATTATTTGGAAATTTTAGGGATTTTGGTGCATTGTTAGCCATTTTATTGCATTTTCAGCGCTGCATAACTGTTGCTTGCTTTATTCTGTCCGTAAAACCTATTTTGCCAAGCTATAATATTCAAACTGTAATTCTGATGTCTGATTACACTAGTCTGAAAAAAAAAGCATAGATTTTTGTGGTTTTATTGGATTTTAGTAATTTTATTTGAATTTCACACTTTCTGTATTATTTTGTTATGTCTTGTAAATTTTATCTACTATATATCCAATTGGGCGTCTCTGTGCGCCACATAGTTTGGTAAATCTGTGAATATTGGGCATGAAAGTGTTCAGTAGACACCTGTCGTTCATATTAAGGATGGTTTATGCGGATACTTTACGAAATGTGGGACATATAATGGGGTAAAATTCAAGCTTCGTGACGATTTTCAGAAATTTGATAAAAACCGTTACGTTCAGCAGTACTTTGCAGTTTGGCAGTTTGCAGTAGAAACACATATTTACCCATATTGGATTTGTCAGAATGTGTACTTTCTGAAAATATATGGTTTTCTGGGGTCTCTGTACTGTTAGGGGGGTCTAATGTCGAATAATACACACACCAGGTGCTTATATTGCAGCAGCCAGCACGTCAGCTGTGAAAATGTATATACATATTGTCATTTGGGGGTCTCTGTGCGCCACATAGTTTGGTATATCTATACATATTGGGCATCAAAGTGTTCAGTAGACCCCTGGCGTTCATATTTCGGATGTTTTATGCTGATACACTACGAAATGTGGGGCATATAATGGGGTAAAATTCAAGCTTCGTGACGATTTTCAGAAATTTGATAAAAACCGTTATGTTCAGCATTGCTTTGCAGTTTGGCAGTTTGCATTAGAAACACTTATTTACCCATATTGGATTCGTCAGAATATGTACTTTCTAAAAATATATGGTTTTCTGGGGTCTCTGTACTGTTAGGGGGGTCTAATGTCGCATAATACACACACCAGGTGCTCATATTGCAGCAGCCAGCGCGTCAGCCGTGAAAATGTATATACACTATTGTCATTTGGGGGTCTCTGTGCGCCACATAGTTTGGTATATCTATGCATATTGGGCATCAAAGTGTTCAGTAGACCCCTGGCATTCATATCTAGGATGTTTTATGCTGATACGTTACGAAATGTGGGGCATATAATGGGGTAAAATTCAAGCTTTGTGACGATTTTCAGAAATTTGATAAAAACCGTTACTTTCAGCATTGCTTTGCAGTTTGGCAGTTTGCAGTAGGAACACATATTTACCCATATTGGATTCGTCAGAATGTGTACTTTCTGAAAATATATGGTTTTCTGGGTCTCTGTACTGTTAGGGGGGTCTAATGTCGCATAATACACACACCAGGTGCTCATATTGCAGCAGCCAGCGCGTCAGCCGTGAAAATGTATATACACTATTGTCATTTGGGGGTCTCTGTGCGCCACATAGTTTGGTATATCTATACATATTGGGCATCAAAGTGTTCAGTAGACCCCTGGCGTTCATATTTAGGATGTTTTATGCTGATACGTTACGAAATGTGGGGCATATAATGGGGTAAAATTCAAGCTTTGTGACGATTTTCAGAAATTTGATAAAACCGCTACTTTCAGCATTGCTTTGCAGTTTGGCAGTTTGCAGTAGGAACACATATTTACCCATATTGGATTCGTCAGAATGTGTACTTTCTGAAAATATATGGTTTTCTGGGGTCTCTGTACTGTTAGGGGGGTCTAATGTCGCATAATACACACACCAGGTGCTCATATTGCAGCAGCCAGCGCGTCAGCCGTGAAAATGTATATACACTATTGTCATTTGGGGGTCTCTGTGCGCCACAAAGTTTGGTATATCTATGCATATTGGGCATCAAAGTGTTCAGTAGACCCCTGGCGTTCATATTTAGGATGTTTTATGCTGATACGTTACGAAATGTGGGGCATATAATGGGGTAAAATTCAAGCTTTGTGACGATTTTCAGAAATTTGATAAAAACCATTACTTTCAGCATTGCTTTGCAGTTTGGCAGTTTGCAGTAGGAACACATATTTACCCATATTGGATTCGTCAGAATGTTTACTTTCTGAAAATATATGGTTTTCTGGGGTCTCTGTACTGTTAGGGGGGGTCTAATGTCGCATATTACACACACCAGGTGCTTATATTGCAGCAGCCAGCGCGTCAGCCGTGAAAATGTATATACACTATTGTCATTTGGGGGTCTCTGTGCGCCACATAGTTTGGTATATCTATGCATATTCGGCATCAAAGTGTTCAGTAGACCCCTGGCGTTCATATTCAGGATGTTTTATGCTGATAAGTTACGAAATGTGGGGCATATAATGGGGTAAAATTCAAGCTTTGTGACGATTTTCAGAAATTTGATAAAAACCGTTATGTTCAGCATTGCTTTGCAGTTTGCAGTAGAAACACTTATTTACCCATATTGGATTCGTCAGAATGTGTACTTTCTGAAAATATATGGTTTTCTGGGGTCTCTGTACTGTTAGGTGGTCTAATGTCGCATAATACACACACCGGGTGGTTATATTGCAGCAGCCAGCGCGTCAGCCGTGAAAATGTCTATACATATTGTCATTTGGGGGTCTCTGTGCGCCACATAGTTTGGTATATCTATGCACATTGGGCATCAAACTGTTTAGTAGACCCATATGTTTATATTTAGGATGCTTTATGCTGGTAATGATACATGGACAATACGATGCTGGAAAGTTGAAGCTTTGAGGCAATTTCCAGATATTTCACCAAAACCGCCAAATTTGGCAAAGCTTTGCGACTCAGTAGTTTGGAGCAGAAAGGCATGGGTACCCATTTTAGATTCTGTAGAATGTGTACTTTCCAAAAATATATGGGGTTGGGGGGTAAAGATATATTTCTGTGTTTTTACCCCACAAAAATGCAGTCAATGTGTTGATTTTTCATTAGCTGAAGTTACCCACAGGACAATTTGTATGTGCTAACTTCATTTTGGGGCCTCTAAATGCCATATACTTTGGTAAACTTATGAACAATGGCCACCAAAATGTTCAGAGGAACCCTGGCAATCATATTTAGGGTGATTTTTCTTAGTACGTAATGACACATGGGTGATATGGTGCTGGGAAGTTGAAGCTTTGAGGCAATTTTCAGATATTTCACCAAAACCGACAACTTTGGGAAAGCCTTGCGACTCAGTAGTTTGGAGCAATAAGGCATGGGTACCCATTTTAGATTCTGTAGAATGTGTACTTTCCAAAAATGTATGGGTTTGGGGGGTAAACATATATTTCTGTGTTTTTACCCCACAAAAATGCAGTCAATGTGTTGATTTTTCATTAGCTGAAGTTACCCACGGGACTGTTTGTATGCGCTAACTTCATTTTGGGGCCTCTAAATGCCAGATACTTTGGTAAACCTATGAACAATGGCCACCAAACTGTTCGGAGGAACCCTGGCAATCATATTTAGGGTGCTTTTTCTTAGTACGTAATGACAAATGGGTGATATGGTGCTGGGAAGTTGAAGCTTTGAGGCAATTTTCAGATATTTCACCAAAACCGACAACTTTGGGAAAGCCTTGCGACTCAGTAGTTTGGAGCAATAAGGCATGGGTACCCATTTTAGATTCTGTAGAATGTGTCCTTTCCAAAAACGTATGGGTTTGGGGGGTAACCATATATTTCTGTGTTTTTACCCCACAAAAATGCAGTCAATGTGTTGATCTTTCATTAGCTGAAGTTACCCACAGGACTATTTGTATGCACTAACTTCATTTTGGGGCCTCTAAATGCCAGATACTTTGGTAAACCTATAAACAATGGCCACCAAACTGTTCGGAGGAACCCTGGCAATCATATTTAGGGTGCTTTTTCTTGGTGCATAACGATACATGGGTGATATGGTGCTGAGAAGTTGAAGGTTTGAGGCAATTTTCAGATATTTCACCAAAACCGACAATTGTGGGAAAGCCTTGCGACTCAGTAGTTTGGAGCAGAAAGGCATGGGTACCCATTTTAGATTCTGTAGAATGTGTACTTTCCAAAAATATATGGGTTTTGGGGGGTAAACATATATTTCTGTGTTTTTACCCCACAAAAATGCAGTCAATGTGTTGATTTTTCATTAGCTGAAGTTACCCATGGGACTGTTTGTATGCGCTAACTTCATTTTGGGGCCTCTAAATGCCAGATACTTTGGTAAACTTATGAACAATGGCCACCAAAATGTTCAGAGGAACTCTGGCAATCATATTTAGGGTGCTTTTTCTTAGTACGTAATGACACATGGGTGATATGGTGCTGGGAAGTTGAAGCTTTGAGGCAATTTTCAGATATTTCACCAAAACCGACAACTTTGGGAAAGCCTTGCGACTCAGTAGTTTGGAGCAGAAAGGCATGGGTACCCATTTTAGATTCAGTAGAATGTGTACTTTCCAAAAATATATGGGTTTGGGGGGTAAACATATATTTCTGTGTTTTTACCCCAAAAAATGCAGTCAATGTGTTGATTTTTCATTAGATGAAGTTACCCACAGGACTATTTGTATGCGCTAACTTCATTTTGAGGCCTCTAAATGCCAGATACTTTGGTAAACCTATGAACAATGGCCACCAAACTGTTTGGAGGAACGCTGGCAATCATATTTAGGGTGCTTTTTTTTGGTGCGTAACGATACATGGGTGATATGGTGCTGGGAAGTTGAAGCTTTGAGGCAATTTTCAGATATTTCACCAAAACCGACAATTGTGGGAAAGCCTTGCGACTCAGTAGTTTGGAGCAGAAAGGCATGGGTACCCATTTTAGATTCGGTAGAATGTGTACTTTCCAAAAATATATGGGTTTTGGGGGGTAAACATATATTTCTGTGTTTTTACCCCACAAAAATGCAGTCAATGTGTTGATCTTTCATTAGCTGAAGTTACCCACGGGACTGTTTGTATGCGCTAACTTCATTTTGGGGCTTCTAAATGCCAGATACTTTGGTAAACTTATGAACAATGACCACCAAAATGTTCAGAGGAACCCTGGCAATCATATTTAGGGTGCTTTTTCTTAGTATGTAATGATACATGGGCGATATGGTGCTGGGAAGTTGAAGGTTTGAGGCAATTTTCAGATATTTCACCAAAACCGACAATTCTGGGAAAGCCTTGCGACTCAGTAGTTTGGAGCAGAAAGGCATGGGTACCCATTTTAGATTCAGTAGAATGTGTACTTTCCAAAAATATATGGGTTTGGGGGTAAACATATATTTTTGTGTTTTTACCCCACAAAAAATGCAGTCAATGTGTTGATTTCTCAGTAGCTGAAGTAAAGTCCTGAACAATTTGGATGTGCTAACTTCATATTGGTGTCTCTAAATGCCAGATACTTTGGTAAACCTATGCATAATGGGTATCAAACTGTTCAGCGGACCCCTGGCAATCATATTTCAGGTGCTTTTTCTTGGTACCTAATATAGTTTGGGATATGCGGAGCAGCAAAATAAAACCTTTGAAATGATTTTTCAGAATTTTGAATTTTTTGTTGAAAAACCGCTATATTCAGACAAGGTTTTATGTTTGGTAGTTGGGAGTAGAGAGACATAGTTACCCATTTTGTAATCGGCAGAATGTGTACTTTTCAAAAATGTATGGTTTTCTGGGGTAAACCTACAGTTTCAGGATTTTTTGCCTTAGAATCTAAAGCATGCCGTTTTCTGCCTTAGTGCTTTCAAAATTCGGTAATATACTGCCGGGAGTTTTTGCTGTACAGAAATCCTAAATCTCCCTAAAACTATACATATCTGGTATTGGCACGTTCGAGAGACATAAGGCTTTCCAAATCAGTTGGATTTTCATCCGTAAAATGAAATATTTTTCTGGTATAAATTGATATACGATGAAAAATGGTAATTTTTCATTTTTTTTTTGGTATTTAGCACTATAAATTTTTTTGCACAGGTGGAAATACATGAAAACTCAGGCAGATTTAGAAAGCTCAGTTTCTACCGAAAAAAACAATGTATAGTTTTCCTAGGTAAACTATAGGTTTCCCCTCAGAAAATGCCCCTAAAGTGAGAGAGCACAAAATGTTTCAAAAACGGCTGGCATTTCGCGTAACCAAAATGTGAAATTCTGCTGGCACTTAAAGGGTTAAAGTTACATGGCTTTCTGTCACACTAACAAGGAAGTAAAAATAATTGATACTTCCTCACACTATAAAGGAACAATAATGCCAAAAAAATTAAAGCGTTTGAAAGTAATGAAAATATATATTATGTAGTGTTGCCCTGCACTGTTACAACTGGTGTGTTTGCTTCAAAAACTCTACTATACTTTATATAAACAAGCTGCTGTGAAGCCATAGGGCCAGCCATTCGAAGCTGAAAAAGGAGAAAAGGTACAAGATACACAGCAGATAATAGATAAGTTCTGAAGAATCCCATTGTATAATATAGAGTTTATCTGTTATCTATTGTGTATCCTGTGCTTGAATGTCTGCCCCCATGGCTACACAGCAGCTTGATTATGTATAGTAGAGTTTCTGAAGCAAACACACAAATTTTACCAGCGCAGAGCAACAGTACATTATATTGTTATTCCTTTAAAAAACTTTTTGGTGTTACTGTTCCTTTAATATTACTGAATACAGAACTGAATTTGTTTTGCTTGTCTAAGCAAAATGGGAAATTAAGCTCTTTAAAAACTCTATTATTGTGTCTGTACCCCACGTAATACATCCAGTGCTGCAACTAGGGATGCACCGAATCCAGGATTCCATTCGGGATTTGGCCAGGATTCTGTCTTTTTCAGCAGGATTCGGCCGAATGTATAGTAGAGTTTCTGAAGCAAACTCTAAAACTCAAAAGAGCTTCTGAACCGGAATCCTAATTTGCATATGCAAATTAGGGGCGGGGAGGGAATCCGTGTGGATTCGGTACATCCCTAGCTGCAACCCTTTCTGTATAGTCTGACAGCAGAAATATCATAATCACAGTGGGGCTCATTTATCAACACTGGGCAAATTTACCCATGGGAAGTAACCCATGGCAACCAATCAGATTGTTGCATTTATTGTTCTACATTCAGCTGGCTTTAAAAAGCGAATCACTTTTTGATTAGTGTTCATAAAGGTTCCTAGTGTTTTTCTGTTTTTAAGTAGACAGTTATTTCAACATTATATAAACTATGTGCATTTTGATGGTAGAGCCAATCTAAGATATTGATAACTAAATATAATAGCACTTTAAGATCTAACATGACATCATTGCAAGAAGCAAAGAATAACACACTGAAGATTTCTGGTGTCCAAACATTTTAACTGAGAAAATTGTTGGACCCATGCACAGGACATACCATGTCCTACATTTACTGTAATATTGTCTTTACGGTATAGTTTAACTTACTCTGTGCAGTGAAAGTCCAGCTCTGGCAAAGAAATTTGCAGAACAATTCCAAGAAACTACTGGGAGGACAGTCAACTTGTAGAGTTCCCTGCAAAATTGACATTTTAGTCACTCCTTTCCAAGGGCAAATTATCCTAAAAGAGAATATAATGTTATGTGGCTAAACAGGCATGGCTATATTAAACATTTGTATCATAAGCACTGCTTAGCAATTTCAAATTAGAGCCCATACTGAGAATGGATTTAAATATGTTCACCTGTTTTAAAAACATGGGCACATAACAAAGGATAGCAGATCCTGGGATAACCCACGCAATTAGGGGAAGATTTGTTACAATGTTAGGGCAATGGCACCAAGGTCAATTTAAAACATGAAAAAAGCAACTCTTTTCATTCACCTCTCCCTTTGGTAATGAAATAACACTAAAGCTTTACTGAACGGCCAACTGACTTTATGTTCCCAAGGAATTTTTCTTATTTGATTTTACCTGATTTAAGAAGCTCCAGCATGAAATAGGGATTTGGAAATAATATATATATGCCAAAATGTGTGATCCAGATTGTTGCAGCAGGAGAAAATATTAATACTAATAATACTAATACATTTTTACATTTTTTTTATAAATTTTTATTTCAAAAGCTGTGAGAAATAGGAAAGCAAACAGATGTGGTAAATAAGTTGCCAAGTAAAGATTACAACAGAGGTTACGTTTTGCACTCAATGTCCTTTAGAGAACAAAATGAAAGGTCGTACAGGTAAACACATTGAATTATCCATTATTGTGGAACAGCAGAAAGAACCCCTATACTCTCAGTAATTGTATGAATGAGATACTTGCAGAAAGAGTGCTTATTCTCTTTGTGATGTGTAGTCTGGAAATAGAATAGGAGGTAGCAATCCAAATATTTTAAAGTTAAACGCCGATATTACGTTTCTATGGGACCAGAAAAAAATCAGTAGAGTACATAAAATCAAACCAGGTAACCTTTACAGACTTACTATACTGCACTGTTAATAGAAAATAATAAAAAAAAATAGTAAAATCTGGAATATATATATTTGGATCTGCATAGTGTTACTTTGTATCAACAGTCAGCTGTCCTTAGCCTGCATCCTCCAAACCCCACAATTCCCTGCACATGATTTCAATAAAGAACAGTTGCATTGGGGGTTATGTAGTTCCTGCATGTTGTCTGTAAGCTGTGGAGAAGTTGTTACAATTTGTAACATCAGTGTTTTAGTCCCTCCTTCCCTGCCAGGATTTCAAATGATGTAGGAAGAGAAGAACTGTTAACCAGCTGCATCTCAGCATAGAAAATGACATTTATTCATACTTTCTTGAAGAAACAGGTAACTGTGATAGGTATATTAGAGGTTTGTATGCTATGTGGGCCTCTTTATCATGTTTTGGTTTGGAAGCCAGTTTCCCTTTGTGAAACAGTTCTAATTAAACATGTGTCTGGCTATATTTCATTTCTGCTATGAATATTAAAGGGGCTCTCTTCCCAAAACATTTTTCTTTGCAAAATGAAAGAAAACGGAATTCAAATCAGTTTTCTGATATACATTTATTAAATTTTTCCCCAATGGATTTATTTGTAAACACACTTGCAATTGAAAGCAGCGTTTCCCTTATATTAGCAATTGAACCCCTAGCGGCATTAATACGGCAGGACTCTAATATTACGGGAATTTCCATTGGGTGACAAGACCATATACAGATGTTGTTCACGGATGATATGCTGGCAATTGTAACTAAACCGTTGTCTTCCTTACCCCACCTGTTTAATATACTTGACAAGTTTGGTGACCTTTCCGGTTTAAGAGTGAACCCGACAAAATCTGAAGCCCTATCATTAGGAATCTCCCAACAGCATAAAAAATTAATACAACTTAATTTTGACTTGCAATGGAATGATAAGTGTCTACACTACTTAGGGGTGAACATAACAACCACACTAGCAGGGTTATGCCGAGTGAGTTATCCCCAGCTTTGGAAAGAAATTGACTCCACACTTACCAAATGGTCCAAATTACGATTATCATGGTTCAGCAGAATAAATGCGGTTAAAATGGATCTTCTCCCCAAAATGTTATAATATTTTCGTGTGTTACCAATAGAGCTTCCAACTCAACATTTAATTATGGTGCAACTGAAACTTATGAAATTTATATGGGGCAATAAGAAGGCTAGGCTGGCCCATAAGACGGTTTCAAATGTGAAAGGGAAAGGAGGCCTTAGTGTTCCTAATATAACATTTTATTATCAAGCAGCCCAGATTATGCCTATAATCCATTTCTACCATTATGGGTGCAAATTGAAGCAGAACGTATTAAAGCATTGACTCCTGCTGCCTTACCGTGGCTTTCTAAGCAAGAAAGGCCTCTATCTACTACCCCAATAATGAAAATGGCATTAGCAGTGTGGGACCAGGTTCGGAAAAAAATAGTTTTAAATTCCTCTTATTTTCCTGCAATGCCAATATGTGGTAACCCTGCCTTCCCCCCGGGCTTACAAAGATGTGATTTTGAATGTTGGCAAGATCATAACATGAGATTTATATACCAATTTATAGGACTTCAAGGTATTAAAAAATGGGACTCACTTAAGGAACAAAGTAACATTCCGGAAAATGAATATTTTCGGTATATGCAAATTTACCATTACCTTAAGGAAGTGCTTTGAAACTCTACCAATATAGGAACTTTAACCCCTTGGGAACATGTTTGTTTGAAGTTTCCATGCAGTAATGGAGTGATTTCACTGTTATATAAGGAGATAGTAAAAAAGTCTAATTCTTCCCCTCCTTCCTATACCAAACAATGGGAAAAAGACTTAAATACCACTATAGATGAGGATACATGGCAGCAAATCTGGGTAAACACAGCTAAGAGTTCTATTAACATTTTGGCACAGGAAACTTTATATAAAGTAGTGAGTAGATGGTATTTGGTCCCTACCAAATTGAATACATACTATCCAAACTGTAGCCCTCTCTGTTTCAGGAACTGTGGGAATAGAGGGACAATGTTACATACATGGGAATGTAGGGAAGCTACGAGACTTTTTTCCAGAATATTTACTTTAATAGACTCAATTACAGGGATTAGACTTCGGAAAGATCCCATCCAGGTACTTCTTAATAAAACGATTCCAGTATCTGATAAATATCTGCGTAAATTGATTCAATGTATTTTCATTGCAGCGAAACAAACCATAGCTTCTTCCTGGAAAAAACGTTCACTCCCCATATCCATGTTTTGTACCAAAATGAACTGGATTATGGAGAATGAACGACTTAAGTATTATTTCAGACAAATATAATATTTATATGAAAATCTGGACCCCTTGGATTAGGTATACCAGTCAGTGATGGATGTATCTGTTAATTGTGAAAGATGGGAGAGCCCTTAACTAGAATAAGGTTGGAACCCTGGGACGATATGACTAAATGTAAGGATGCATTTATTATTACATGACAAAATACACACGGAGACGAATACAAAGTAACAAATGACATTACAAGTTTATTTGTTTTTTGATATGCAAATTACATTATGTTTATTTACATGTCAATGTGGCAATGTAACTTTATGTAATATGTTTTCATGCAATGTAATAATTCTCCTCTGTGTAGGAGAGCACATACATTTTATAAAGGAAAATTGAAATGGTTTGTCAATATTGATGGATAATAAAAAAAGTTTTGAAAGAAAGCAGCGTTTCCATTTTTATTCTGTGCACTACTAGTTCTGACTCTTGAAACAGTATAGTAGACAGAAGCTGACTGACAGACCTGAAGAAGAACTGACTACTGTTGAATCAAAAAAATACAATAATTACACTCTTCATGCTCGGCACTTGAGACAAAAAAAAAAAAGATTTCTCAACAACTCAACACCAGTTCAATACAAAGCTGGCTGCAGGGCTTAGAAGTCAGCCATTCCCTGTTTTGGTGATGTGAAAAAGACTTCAGGGTAGAAAATACATGAAATTATTACTGGGAATTATTGATGTTTTTCTCAACCCACACCCGACTTCCGCCTTTCTTTTATAGAACTGCACCAACGCGCCCCACTGATGATTTCACAAAAGGACGGGATGGGCAGGAGCTCGCCTATAAAACCGGAAGCTTAAGTTGTTAAGTTGAAGACAGAAGAGCTCAATCGATATCCGCCCGCGACCGCTTATGGGGCAGCTAGGTCGGCCCAATCCTGCCTGACCCCCGGGTCCCGTGGGTATCGGCCTACCCGCACCTCACTACTGGAAATGAATCAAAGACATAGGGGTGTTGCACACAGTTTTTATGTAAAAGACATAAGACAAAAGCAAAAGGTGTTTTTTAGACATCAACAGGAAAAAAGCAACTAAGACTGGAATGTGAATGATTATTTACTGCGCAGCAGTAAAGAGACTGAAGTTTATCACAGCACAAGTCACATGACTGGGGCACCTTGGCAATGTCTAGCCCCATGTCAGATTTCAAAATGATACATAAAAAAAAAATCTATTTGCTCTTTAGAAAAACTGATTTCAGTGCAGATTTCTGCTGGAGCAGCACTATTAACTGATGTGTTTTGTAAAAAAAAACTGTTCCCGCTACAGTATCCCTTTACAAAGATCAAACTTTCCACCTTTCGCATATCAGCATTACAGTCATGGCTAAAGACTGAGAATCCTGATTTCCCAGCATAATGATTCATAATAGATTCTAGTGCTTTTAAGTAAATATATTTGTAAATGCAATTTGTGATTTGTTTGGCCCTTTCTGCACTGCTGTTTCAGACACTGAAACAACATAGCAATTCTTCTTCTTTACAGGTCTATTAATCAGCTGACATTCATTAACCAGCAGTGCATGGATTAGAAAGGAAAGGCAAATAATGCTTTACTTTAACAGATAAATTAGTGTTGAGAACATTTTACTATTTATTTCTGTGCCAATGAAATGTTTAAGTGGAGCTCTACTTTCGGTACAGGTTATGAACTGATTTAAAGAGCTCTACTATTGCTGCTGCCAGTGTCAGACTGGCCCACTGGGATACCAGGAAAACTCCCAGTGGGCCCAGGTGTCTGGCATTTGGTCTATTTCATGGCCATTCCCTATTTATATGTGAACAAAGAGGCTAAATAGATGGAATAATAGATTATAGTATGTATGAAAAACATTCACAAAATGCAAACATTTTGTGAAAAGGTGCAGAAAACCAATACAGAGTTTCATAACATGCTAGCTGGTTCCTACTAGTATTACTTGGTTGTTATATCTTTTTTGGTGAATGACCTAGAATGTGCAGCCTGAGGGTAATTATTTTTAAGTGAAACCTCAATGAGGTGATGGTGGGAGCAAATGACAAAGGCTAGGACAAAATGTGTTTGAGACTAGGAGAACTAGATAAGTGCTAAATAATCTAAAATAATGAGACAGGGAAGGAACATCTGAATAAATTCCTTCAGCAAAGGGGTCAATGTGATATTCGAATGAACACAAGATATTTGTTTTAACGATAATATTTCCCTGTTCATAGCCCTGCATGTGCACATGCTGCATCCTAATTGTAATATTGTTTTATTGTAATATTTTATTCTCAGTTGTATCTTGTAATGTATTTTTTAATGTGACACCAAACTTTAGCCCTTCTATTGCTAATTTATGTTTTAATGATTTCTTTATCTTTAGGAGAGTCAAAGAATATTAGCAGTTTGGAAGAAAGTATTTGGGAGTTTTACAGTTTTCTCTGGTGTGTTCTAAGTTGGTGAGATGTAGCAAAACATATGCTGTGTTAGCCATTGGTAGAGGCACTATTAAGTGGAATTAAAGTGATACCCTACAAAGAAAAATGTGCAAGGTCTATAAATTGCAGTACATGCAGTCCCTGGGTTAAGTACGAGATAGGGTATGTAGGTTTGTTCTTAAGTTGTATTTGTATGCAAGTTAAAACATTTACATTTACATATCAAATGCAACAAGACAGATGTTTGTCTTAAAATATTGTTTAGTTTTACCTTTCTGTGCATATGTATTTTTACCTTTCTGTGCTCTGCAGTAAACAACACATGCCAGAGGGGATTGGGGCAGGTGGTTTATTAAAACTAAATGCTAATAAAGGCCAAGCAAACCACAGTACATTACTGTAATAGCCTCTGTCTGTAAGTAGGAGTTGTATGTAAGTCGGATGTATGTAACTCGAGGACTCCCTGTATACCATGTTGCTTAAAGTAGTTGAGAAAGTTTAAAACTGAAATCTAATTGTTAGTCAGTAAAGGGTATCAGTTTAATTTTGCTTATTATAAGATGGTGGAATTTGTTTCCATGAAATAATCAATATAATTGACTTTCACTCCAGCGACTCTCTCCTTAGATCAGAGCCAGGGTCTCACATAAAGACAGGCAGCAGCAACTTGTAGCTTATCCAGGCCCCACAAAAACAAATTAAATTTACAAGTGGCAACTACTAATGACTGTGTAATGACCTCCATCTTCTCTCTTGTCCAAGGGATCCAGTGTGAATTGCCAACAACTTTGGTCTGAGGTTAGCAGTTATAATCACTGGCATCAGTGCACTAGAAGTGCTTAAAGGGATAGTTTTTATTTCTAAATTACATTTTAACTGCAATGTACTTTACCATATAAAATGTTATTCCTGATTATCCTTGTTTCCAAGAAGCCAAATATATACAATTATAGACATGTTGGGGCAGATTTACATAGGGTCAAATATCGAGGGTTAATTAACCCTCGATATTTGACTGGCGAATTGAAATCCTTCAACTTCGAATATCGAAGTCGATGGATTTAGCGCTATTCCTGCGATCGAACGATCGAAGGAATATTCGTTCGATCGAACGATTAAATCCTTCGAATTGAACGATTCAAAGGATTTTAATCCATCGATCGAAGGATAGTCCTTCGAAGTATTCGAAATTCAAAGTATTTTTTCTTCTATTCCTTCACTCGAGACTTTAGTCTCAAATCAGCTCCATTATAGCATCCAATACAGAGCAACTGCATTTTGCATATAGGCCAAACACCTCTAAAGTATGTGACTGCCTTGCACTTCACATGACTTATCAACTAACTAGGAACTTGTATATGTGTAACTTAATATGAACTAAAGGTTCATTAAAGGGGACCGGTCACCTAGATTCCCAATTCCCAAACTGAAGTAAACAAGATTCAAACAATTTATATAGTGTAATTAAAGTTGACTAATGTGATAAAATAGGATTTTGAACAATTTTTGGGGTGAAGGTTCCCCTTTAATATGTTAAAACTAGAAGTAAGACACCATCAAATGTGACAGATAGAAGCTTATCTCAGGGTGCTGCCTAAAGGTGGCCATACATGTAAATCGCCCAAATGAGCGGATCTCTCCCCAATATGCCCACAATGAGATGGGCGATAGGCTGATCCGATCGTGGGCCCTACGCAACCAATACTGGTGGTTGGATTGCGAGACCGCATCAATGAATAGATGTGGCCGCAATCCAGTGGGATTTTTAACCCTGCATGATCAAGATCTGGCTGATTTACGGCCAGATATCAATCGGGGAAGCCCGTCAGAGGGCCCCACACACAGGCCAATAAGCTAACAAGTCTGTCGCCAGCTTAAGCCCAAAACTGTTCTCGGTATATATACGCATGGCCAGGTCCGCCATCAGAAAAAAGAAATTGGCAGTCATGCCCCCCTCCCCTGTACAAGTTAAAAAAAAAAAAACATTGGTGGCCAGGGCCCCTACAGATTCAAAAAGACAAAAAAAAATAACTTAAATTCTTAATAACTTAAATTTCGGCAGGAGCCCTTCGTCCTCTTCGGCAAGCAATCTTCTTTGTTCTTTTCCCTTTGCATCTTCTTCATTCTTTTCCATTGCAGCTTCTTCTTTCTTTTCTGTCGCTGCTTCCTCATTCTTTTCTATCACGGCTTTTTCGTTCTTTTCATTTGAGGCTTTTTCGTTCCTTTCCGTTGCAGCTTTTTCGTTCCTTTCCGTTGCAGCTTTTTCGCTCTTTTCCGTTGCAACTTTCATTCTTTCTGTTGCGGCTTCTTCATTTTTTTCCCCATTGCGGTTTGTTTGTTCTTTTCCTTCACGGCCTCTTCAATCTTCTACGGAGCGGTCTTCTACTTTCTTTTCCATCACGGCTTCTTCATTGTTTCCCACAGCTTCTTCTGCAACACGTCCAGGCCCCTCTTAGAACCCGAAATCAACCGGGACAACAGTCAACCCTGTGCCTCCCTGATGGCGGCCCTGCACATGCCTGATTACATCTATTTGATAAGTCTTAAATCAAGTTTGCACATGACACTGCAAAACTAGGTCTTAAACAAAGTGATAATAAGACAGTGAAAAATATTATCATGTAAGGAACAACAATAAAGTCTTAACCCTTTAAGTGCCAGCAGAATTTCACTTTTTGGTTACACGAAATGCCAGTTGTTTTTGAAACATTTGTGCTCTCTCATTTTAATGGCATTTTCTGAGGGGAAACCTATAGTTTACCTAGGAAAACTATGCATTGTTTTTTTCGGAAAAACTGAGCTTTCTAAATCTGCCTGAGTTTTCATGTATTTCCACCTCTGCAAAAAGATTTATAGCTCTAAATACAAAAATAAATGGAAAATTCCTATTTTTCACAATATATAGATTTATACCAGAAAAATGTTTCATTTTACGCATGAAAATCCAACTGATTTGGAAAGCCTCATGTCTCTCGAACATGCCAATACCAGATATGTATAGTTTTAGGGAGATTTAGAACTTCTGTACAGCAAAAACTCCCGGCAGTATATTACTGCAGAAAACAAGGCAGAAAATGGCATTCTTTAGATTCCAAGGCGAAAAAGTCCTGAAACATTAGGTTTACCCCAGAAAACCATATATTTTTGAAAAGTACACATTCTACTGATTCCAAAATGGGTAACTATGTCTCTCTACTCCTAACTACCAAACAGCAAAGCTTGTCTGAACATAGCGGTTTTTATAAAAATGTATCAAAATTTTGAAAAATCACTTCAAAGGATTTATTTTGCTGGTCCGCATATTCCACACTGTATGAGGTACCAAGAAAAAGCACCCTGAATATGATTGCCAGGAGTCCACTGAACTGTGCATGGGTTTACCAAAATATCTGGCATTTAGAGGCCCCAAAATGAAGTTAGCGCATACAAATAGTCCTGTGGGTCACTTCAGCTAATGAAAAATGAACACATTGACTGCTTTTTTTGTGGGGTAAAATATATAGTTTTGGAAAGTACACATTCTACCGAATCTAAAATGGGTACCCATGCCCCATGCGTCGCAAGGCTTTCTCAAAATTGTTGGTTTTGGTGAAATATTTGAAAATTGCCTCAAAGCTTCAACTTTTCAGCATCGTAATGTCCATGTATCATAACCAGCATAAAGCATCCTAAAAAGGAGCACGGGGTCTAATAAACAGTTTGATGTGCAAAATGCATAGATTTACCAAACTGGCATACAGAGAACCCCAAGTACAAATAGTGCATATGAATTTTCATGTATGTCACTCTGGCTACCTCAATTTCAGCACCTGGTATGTGTATTATTTGCCATGAGCCCCCCCCCTAACAGTACAGAGACCCTAGAAAACCATATATTTTCAGAAAGTACACATTCTGACGAATCCAATATGGGTAAATATGTGTTTCTACTGCAAACTGCCTAACTGCAAAGCAATGCTGAACGTAAAGCTTGAATTTTACCCAATTATATGCCCCACATTTCGTAACGTATCAGCATAAAACAGAACGACAGAAGTCTACTGAACACTTTGATGCCCAATATGCATAGATATACCAAACTATGTGGCGCACGGAGACGCCCAAATGAATATATAGTAGATAAAATTTACAAGGCAAAACAAAATAAGACAGAAAAGTGTGAAACGCTAATAAATCCAATAAAACCACAAAAATCAACGTTTTTTTCCAGACTAGTTTAATTGGCTGTCAGAAGCACCGTTTCAATATTTTAGCTGGGCCAAATAGGTTATACAGACAGAAACAAGTGAACACAACATATGCAATCCAATCAGTGATCCAACCGATCCAGCTCACAACTTCTTTAAACAGCACGGCACAAAATACAATGTTAGGTACAAGACCAGTTATTATGAAAAACAAGACATATAAGGGGTAATTTACAGAGATCCCACACACAAGGACCACAGCACAGGGGCACAACAAAACATGTGGTTACAAAACAAAGTGCTGGCACAAATGGATATTGGGCTCCCTACAAGCTCTTGACTGGGTGTTAATTTTGGCATTTAACTCAAGCTCATAAATTATTACTACTATGAAGTTCCAGAATGGAGGGAACACAAGCAGCTCGATTGTATGCAAGTTTACAAGTTTATACTTGCCAAGTCTTGACCTCCATACGATGAATGCTTAACCACCACGTCAAAGCTTGGGGCTGTTAGTATAGCAACATTCTGACACGTTTCTAGGAGTCAGCAGTCATATGCCGATTTTTTACAGAACTGTGTTCTCATACTTGTCCATAATCAAATTGGATGCATATAACCCGGAGTCCATTCACCTCATGGCCAACGCGCGTTTCACCTTGGATGGCTTTGTCAGGGCATTGAGCAAGACTTGGCAAGTATAAACTTTTAAACTTGCATACAATCGAGCTGCTTGTGTTCCCTCCATTCTGGGACTTTGGATAATAAGCACATTGTTCTCTGCAGGAGCAGCCAAAGTCGTTACTTGTTACTGTGTAGCTGATCGATACCGTGCTTCTTACTATCAGTAATAACAGTAACAGTTATGAATTGCTGTACTGTGACTTTGTTTCTCTTTCCAAACTGAATGGCAGATAACAAGAGACTGTGATATATTAGCGCTGAAGATTAACCCGCTTATATCTGCTCTTAAATAAGGAATGCCTAAATAACCCAAGCCATCATACCTCTCAGTCTGTTTAAATAATTCGCTCTTGCTTCTAATTGCTGCTAGTAATTACACTATTAAATATATATTTATATATGAATTGTTAAATTGAAATTTATGCTGTGAATTTTTGCATTATGTGTAATCTGCGTAATGAGTTTTGCACAAGTTTTTTGATACTTTATGTGAATTAATAAAAAACCGCAATTAATAAAAATGAACTCCAAAAATCATTGTATTAATTATAAACTTTATTTCAATAAGAAGTAAATTACAGAGTGCGACAAAAGGGACCATTTTTTGTTTAAACTTAATATTCTAATCTGTCCCACGCACCGCCTTAAAAGGCAAAGTAATCTTCAATGAATATTTAGTTGAGTGTGCTGCCATTCTTTCAAATAATTAGGGGGTGTGATCAGAAAATGGGCATGGTCAAAAAATTAACATGTTTTTCAAAATTACAAAAATTCAAATGAAAAAAATTCAGCAACTATAACCTAGATCACTTCTATTTGTTTCAGAGTTTACACACTATTATAAATGTTTTTAGCTTAACTACGAGCAGAAAGCCAAATATCTTAAGTAATGAGGGCAAACATAACACTTTTTGTAACTGTGAATGTAACAGGGAGCTCCTTTCTGCAACATGGGGGTTGCACTTTTATTTATAACTTATGAAGGTTAACTAATTAAGCATTGAGGCATGCTGGAGCAATGAAGCACTCAACAGAATTGGATACTGATTTAAGAGGAAGTATACCCGTATTTCAATACTGGTTTCATCTAAAGGGCTTGTGTTAAACATACACTATATTTATTATTATTTTAGTTAAGAGATATGTATGGTTCTTGTTATTTTGTGCACAAAACAGGGCAAATTCTGAAGTTGTTCATACAACTGCAATCAAAACAAATCACCCATCCACTGAGAAACCTTCTGTACAATGAGCTGCTTCTTATCTCGAAGCCAAAGAAGCTGGATTGGTTTAGTGGATTTTTCCATTTGGTCCTTGTGCATAATTAAACAGGAAGTAGACGTTGACCGGTGGCAGGACAAGCTAAACAGGCACAGCCCCACCCCCTGCACATGCCTGCAAGGTGACGACTGGGGGGGCTGGGTGATGATGCAGTAGGAGGACTAAGCACGGCAAGGCACAGGATCGCACACAGTACCTGAGGGTACATTTTTTTGCAGAGAGCCCAGAACATTAAGCACTTGCACTTAGATACATTTGTAATCATTTAAGATAAAAATGTAAGCAAAGATACAATTGTAAGTAATAAGCAAGTCTCTTGGGAGAACTGAAACTAGCACCTTAAGAGCAGAGACACACACTGCTATTTCGGGAGATTAGTCGAACAGCGACAAATGATTTCTTCTTCAGGCGACTAATCTTCCCGAACTGCCTTCCCGCCGGCTACAATGTAAATTGCCAGTGGTATGGCGCTCAAATCGAAGCCATAAGTACAAAGTCCAATATGTGACAGCCAAGGGGTTAAACAAGGATCGTGGTCAAGATTCAGGCAGAAGATTCAGGGGTAGGCAGCAATGGATTGTGGTCAGGTACAAGGCAGAAGGTCAAAAGTTCAGTAATCAGCAAATACAGAATTTTAGAACACCCAGGAAAGACAAGAAGTGCAATTTATTTTTGGGCATAGAACTCAAGTCATGTCATTCCTTTTATTTTGAATCTTCACTCCGTTTTCGGAGTGATAATGTCACTTGCAAGGCTAAGCTCAATGACACTGGTGCGTGGCCCTGGGCGCACGCAATCTTGCAGCTCTGCAACGGAGTGCTCCTGACAGGAGTGTGGGATAAACTCTGTACTTAGCTTTATATTATACATAAAATAGACTATATAGAATCTTTATAGCAAATAACTAACTGACATACATCAGGAGGACAACAAAAATACTTTACAAGGCTGAGAGCATACGGAGCATTGGCTCTGCTGCTCTCAGTCTGCATTATTTTTGCAGGCAAGGGAAAGGGATCTGCTCCCTTCCCCAGCTCTGTTTTTCTGCATTGAAAAGTACAGCTTCCAATTGATTACAGGAATACGAAGTGGAGGTTGGGTCACAAAACTCGAAAACCGAAAGTTGAACTTTTCAGTGCAGATACTGTACATGAGCTGGGAAGGGCATTAAATCATTAAGCCACCACAAATCTTTGCTACTGATCTACTATAAAGAGTGGCTTTACCCACTTGATTTATTTACCTCTGGGCAATAATATTTTTCATCAAGACAAAAAGAAGAGGTCCTTTCTACTCCACTCTTTATCAATATTTTAAGGACATTAAAGGAAAACTATACCCCCAAAATGAATACTTAAGCAACAGATAGTTTATATCAAATTGAATGACATATTAAAGAATCTTACCAAACTGGAATATATATTTAAGTAAATATTGCCCTTTTACATCTCTTGCCTTGAACCACCATTTCGTGACTCTATCTGTGCTGCCTCAGAGATCACCTGACCAGAAATACTACAACTCTAACTGTAACAGGAAGAAGTGAGGAAGCAAAAGGCAGAACTCTGTCTGTTAATTGGCTCATGTGACCTTACATGTGGTTTGTATGTGTACACAGTGAATCTTACGATCTCAGGGGGCGGCCCTTATTTTCTAAAATGGCAATTTTCTATTTATGATTACCCAATGGCACATACTACTAAAAAAGTATATTATTATGATAATGGTTCATTTACATGAAGCAGGATTTTACACATGAGCTGTTTTATTCAGTATTTTTTAATAGAGACCTACATTGTTTGGGGGGTATAGTTTTCCTTTAACACATTTTGTGCATTAAACTACTATAAACAAGAGCAGAGAGATTGTTTGACTATACTGTATATTGCAATTTATTTAAGCTGGCCAACTATGTCAAAGTCATGCCTGGTGTGGCCAGTCCTACACTCACTTTCATCTGATTCATTAAAGGGGTAGTTTACCTTTAAGTTGACTTTTAGTTTGTTATAGAATAGCCAATTTTAAAGTAGAACTAAAATTTAACTAAAGCAGTAGGCTGGAAATGTTCTGCAACCACATCCGTTTAGCAGTAAAGATCTGTGTCTCCAAAGATGCCCCTGGAGCTGATTCACTGCACATGGTCTGTGCTGCCGTCAGTTACTGAGCTTAGGGACTGACTCATATTATACAGTACACAGAATATAAATGTCACAATATAAGGCTAATTAGTAATTAATGCAGAAACGATACCGATTTTCCCCAGCCTGTCCGAGAATTATGCCCGGTGTTTGGAAAAGAGGTCGGCACCTCTCCAACATGCACATATAGAAGAAATTACCAAACACACGTGGCGAGTGTAGCAGGGCGAACCCCTGTGTGTTTAATTCACGTCAATGATGTAACGTTTCGGGGGGCGGACCCCTTCGTCAGACATTGTTGTCGTCTGACAAAGGGGTCAGCCTCCAGAAACATTACATCATTGACGTGAAATAAACACTCAGGGGTTTGGTATGTTTGGTAATTTCTTCTATATGTGCATAATTAGTAATTAATATATATAATTACTACATGGCAGCACATAAACCAGTGCAACTAGCATCAGACTTTAAAAATCACCTGTAGTACAGGCTTGATAATTTGCAACAACCCCTAAGTTTAGCTTCTCAACAGCTGCTCAGAGCCCACTGAGGATGTGAGTGTCGCAGAAACATTTCAAGATGGTGACCCCCTGTGACAAGTTAAAAGTCCTGGATCATTGCTGCTATTGAGAAGCTGAAACTTTAGGCTGGTGCAATAAGTTCAGTATATAAAACATGGCATTTTTAGCCATATTCATTTTTAGGGTTTAGTTCTCCTTTAAGCAACTGTTGAATTGGTCTTCACTATTTATTTATCGTGTTTTAATTATCTGCCTTCTTCTTCTGACTCTTTTAACTTATCAATGGGGGTCACTATTCCCATCTAAAAATCAAATGCTCTGTAAGGCTATAAATGTGTCATTATTCTAGGAAAAGTCCACGCCCTGAAAATGTCTACCCTCCCACAGTTATATAAGCGTGCCAGGTTAAAAGCGAGAGTAGATAACCGTAGCAGACTTAGAGGGGGCTTGGGAATCCCAAACTTCCGGGCCTACTTTAAAGCATCCCAATTATTCCAGTTGGTAGAAAGGTATATTCTAGATAGCTATCCACTTTGGACCGAACTAGAACAATTTTCTGTGGGAAACACCTTCCTTAGCAATTTACTATGGACGGGTGCTTCTACACATGCCACTTACTCCCCCACGGTGAACCACTACCTACAGGTCTGGAATAATATCCGGGACAAATATCCTCTTATCTCCCCTCATCGCCCAGTACTATCCCTGTTAAATAACCCAGAGTTCCCCCCAAGCTGCGACAAGGGAGCTCTTTTGTGGTGGCGACAGAACAACTTCCATACCTTACACCGACTCACACAAGAGAAGATTTATTACTAACCAAACCTTAATTGACAGGTACCATACAACCACCTCTGAAACCTTTAGATATGCCCAGATCAGGGGCGTAACTACAGAGGAAGCAGACCCTGCGGCTGCAGGGGGGCCCAAGAGGCATAGGGGGCCCCATAAGGCTCTAATTAATTAGGAATTTTAATATATATTGTTAATACAGGGCAACCACTGGATATTTTGGGAGCCCTAAAATTATTTTGCTGTGGGGCCCAGTAACATCTCGTTACGCCACTGGCCCAGATACACCAATATTTTTTGCCAATAATGGGAAATAAATCACATGATCTACCTACTCCCATGGTTTTTGAGCGTTTATGCTTACATTCCCTTCCATACAAAGGAGCTGTTTCTAGAATATCGAAATGGTACTCATCAGCACCTTCAACATGTTTCAGCGGTTGTGGTCAGCTAGGTTCCCACTTACATGTGTGGTGGTCCTGTCCTGAAGCAGATCGATTCTGGATCTGCTGGTGTGGTGATTAAAGGACACTTGAGCAGCAGTTTTTCTGTGCTTCTTGGTATCATTACCCCTACACAATCCTTTTTTCCTGATTTAAGCTCTGGATGGGAGCAAGGGTGCAAGATACCTGAAATTCATTCGACTAAGGGCGATATTACACCAGTTTCTTTGACATTGACCGATTCTGGACTAGAGTCTTCACAATGATTACGAATGTCACATGGCTAGTATTAAAAATATTAATCTCCTTCAGAAGCATTACTCCATGGGAGAGTGGCAGGAGGTAACAAATATGTTAGGAAGTTAATAGGATGCATTTTTTCAGCAGCCAAACAGACCATAGCGAAGGCTTGGAAAACATATTCACTTGAACTCCAGCAAGTTAAAACCAGGCTTGAGATTTATCTGGTGATGGAAAAACATACCATTGTAGCCAAGAGAGAACTATAATGGGTCCATGGATATGAAATTCATAAGATTCGGGATCCGTGGACCCATCATAGGGTGGTAACATAGGAATGCAATACTAGGTACAGAAAGAGATGAATTGACCGACTTGATTTTGTACTAGCCCATATATATGTATACGTATAACTTAATGAAGACTGCAAATACCCCCACGGATACAAATATTATTATGGTATTTTTTTAAGTTGGTTTATATTATTTCTCTTTTTTTTCTTTTTCTTCTCCTTTTCTTTCTTTCTTACAATTTGCTATATTGACAAAGTTACGCTACATTTTTTTTAACCAACTAATACAGTTGAAAAAGAAGACAGAATTGCTGTAAATCTTTTACTTCTTTTCCTGTATTAAAAAAAGTGTCATTATTGCTACTTTTTATTACTCATCTTTCTATTCAATCCCTCTCCTATTCATATTTCCCCATGTCAGAATTCTAAATTGAATATAAAAAGATCTGTTTGCTCTTTTGAAAAATGTATTTCAGTGCAGAATTCTACTGGAGCAGCACTATTAACGGATGCGTTTTGAGAAAAAACATGTTTTCCCATGACAGTATCCCTTTAACTCAATGGTGAACAACCCCTTTAATAATTCTACTGCTTCATTATACATTATACATTTTACATAGGGACTACGATTCACCTTCAACTTGCTTGCTTTCAAGGTTAAAGCTCCCAAATGGTTGCCCTTTTATTGTCCACCACTTAGATCACCTGACTGTAGCTGGGAATGATGGGAGCTACAACATGGCCACTGCTCTTGTATAAACTATAGCAAAAAATGCAAAGTTGTGCTTGACACTACATTTTAAACCATTGGGCGGGGGTGCAATGAGGCTGCGACCACAAAATTCAAAGACAAGCAGTCCTCTGCACTCAACCCATTATCAATATATTGAGGTACTAAAAAATCCCCTCCTCTTTGTCCATATATTGCAATATTTTCAAGCTGTCAATCTATACCTTTAACATAGTAACAATCAGGTTTGGACTGGGCCGGCAGGACACCAGGAAAGAACCCGGTGGGCCCTGGCTGCCAAAAGGACCAGTCCAACACTGGTAACAGTATACTGTTTTACTTGAAACCTGTGCTGCTATACCCTGTTCACTATAAATGGCATTAATAAATTCTTTACCAGAAAACACATATGCACAAGGCAAAAATTTCTACCTCAACAATTGTAATTAACATAAAAGAAGTAACAGATTGTAAGCTGACATGGCCATAAAGGCTGGGTTGCGGCTAGGGCATGACCTTGCATGTGAAGGGCATTTTTTTAAAGGTAAATTTTATTGATTTTAACAAACACAAACAGTCAAATACAATACAGTGTCTGGGTAGTATGGGGCCCCGTGATTACTAATGGCTGCACTAAACAAAATGGAAACTGCCTGCCAATGGTGGAGACAAGATGGTTTCCATTCATTTAAATGACAGAAAACACAGAAGAGGTATTGGAATTTCTCCACCAGCAGTGACATTTACCTTAGGACTACCAACATTTCCCAAATTAAAAGTGCCCTAAGTGAGGTAAGTGGTACAAATACACTGGCTTAAATATTTTTTTTGCAAAGGTCTGTCTGGCATCAGTCATGGCCTTTTTACGGAATAGCTGCTAGGGGTGACTGGCAGAAAGGAGAATTTTGGCTTTGACCATTGGTTTTCTACTGGTTGGCATTAGCAGTCAAGTTGCACAAGTGCTTTCAGCCTTTGATTTCATTATCCAGCATGGACAGTTTGGTTTATGGACAACAGCAAACCATGGTTTAAATGACAAATAAGAGATATTGGGAGCATTACTTACACTCTTCATGTTCTTGCTGTTCAAATAATCCTTTATTTTAGTCAGTTTTACCATTCCCTTTGTCAGCCTGCATTAATCCTTTGTATCATAAGTTTGGTAAGTGCTGACCAATTGCAATTATTTAATGTATGTTTTACAAACAAAAAAAATCAATAAAAAAAATTTACCTTTAAAAAAAAAAAGTCTTAACATGTTTTGTATGTATATCACTGTACTCCTAAAGGGGTAATTACACTAAGGGAGGGAGTGTTCAAAACAATGCCCCTGGGCCAAACAATTGGATCACAGTGAAAATAATGAAGGCTTTGGGGGGAGGACCTCATCAACGAGCCAATGTGGTTCATTGCCAAATAGATTTCTGCCTAATTTGTAGCCATATATCAGTTGGGCAGGGTCATCATCAGGCCCCATATACTGTATAGGCCAATAAGCTGGCCAGCGCTGTGAAATATGTTTTGGGCTATATAAATACATGTTAATAATAAAAAATAATAATTACATGGTCCATGTATGGTCACATTAAGACAAAATGCAATTTGTTTATACAATATATTATTGCAATACTCAGTATAGAGTAGAAAAGGCCCAAATGCACAATTTTAAAATTATCTGAAAACTGTACTGTGAATACTGTACTCAACCAAATCAAATAATATACCAAACCTCCCCCCCCCAAGAGATTCCAAATAAACAAAAAGGTTAATCTTCATTGTTCCAGGCATTCCAGATTGGTTACCTGGGGGCCTGTTAGGACCAAAATGTAACCCCTGTGCTACTTGCCATAACAGTATTTCGGGCAGGAATGAGTGCAGATTGGAGCCAACAGGTATGAAGCACAGTAGGGTACCCTGATATTTGGAAGGACACTTTTAGCAAAAACAAAGATTTGCCCAGCATGCTTAAAATGTATTAGTAGTGGGTGTGTCTTACATCTATTCAGTCAAACTTAAAAGGTTTTTTCAGTGCAGCTATTTTCAGATTGTTCACCAGAAATAAAAACTCTTTCAATTGTTGTTCATGTTTTATTTTTGACCAATTAAGTAAAAAAGAAAACAGG
The DNA here is from genome assembly GCF_017654675.1 of Xenopus laevis. Taxonomy (NCBI): domain Eukaryota; kingdom Metazoa; phylum Chordata; class Amphibia; order Anura; family Pipidae; genus Xenopus; species Xenopus laevis. The sequence continues at coordinate 44,576,420 of NC_054382.1, forward strand.
AGATACGTGGTACACTAATCTATTAGTATAATAGAAGAATACCATTTAATGGTGCAATAATCCGTACAGTATATGAGAAGGCCCTGATGAAGCAGCCAAGAGAAAACGGGCAACCAGTCTGAGTGATATATGGAGGCTGAGTATAGAGTGAGTGTATATGCCTGGAAAGGACTGTGAGGGGCAATGGATTAAGCCCATAGTCTGAATAAATTGTACAAGCAAGTAACCAAATACTCTCGTGGCTCATGGCTTATAGTAGGCTTGATGGGACACATTGAGACACTAATGCAGTAAGCACTGTAGGTGAAATATTGCTAGTTTACCTGCATTATAAGCATACATGGTTAGAACAGACTTTGGAAGCAACTGGAACCTGTTTTTCATTTACCCACATGGAGCTTTCAAGCTACAGTGGAGATGTTGGGTGCACTCTGACATAATATTAGAGCTTCATATGACGTGAGAGTGCAACCTGCACGTGGTAGTCATTTTGTGGAAGGCACGTTTGAGACACAGTATATTGTACTTGCTGGTTCTGGATTTGGAGAATGTTTGAAATTTAAACCTCCCCACTCACAAGTCATTTATTGTATATACACCAAGTTATAAGCATATATGGAGATATGTTATTACTTGACTTGATAAGAGGTATGATTTGTATCGGTGATATATTCATCTGGATTGTTTTGGAGATTAAGTGCTATATTCATGCAAGTGGAATAACTGACACTTTGGAAATCACACTCATTGGGCCAATATGAGCACCAGCCTGAAGTAATGAATAACTATCTGCATTTGGTCTGAGGAGGGAGGGACATTTGCTATAATCATTGTACTGTATTCTTTAAAAATCTCCAATTTTTTCTAGTCTGACTTTTAAAGGGGAAAATACATAGTGCAAAACAACTAGATTTTTTGGGGGGTTTATTAAGGTCAGATGAAAAATTTGGGAAATTGTATTAATAAATGGGGGGGGAGTCCCTGCAAATTTGGTTTTCAGAAAAAAGGGGGAGTTTGATAATTAACCCCACAAGTGTGTTTACTATTGTGACCTCATGAGTGGGACACCTCTCAGAAGTCAGTTGTAAGTGTTGGATGGAATTTGTATATTTAATTGGTGGGAGATGCTTGTACAGATTATTGCACAATTATATGACATTTTCTCTTTTTTTCCAATAGATTAGCGTGCCTTCTATCTCCTTTTCTCTTTTTTGTTTAATTCTGCATTAAGAGCATCCTCTCTGGACTGAGGAGACTGAAATTGCTACATTCTCTTTATTTTTGATAGTTTTTCAAAAATTTAAGTGTAAATGTTCCAATTTCTGGAGCTACAGTCTGGCAGCTCAGTATTCCATGTGCAGATTCTGAACTGTTCCAATTTGCTCCATTAGTTGATACATTTCTCAGCAGTATTTTTGGAATATTAGCAACTATTGTATCAATTCTAACAGCTGCCTTTAACAAAAGTCAAGGATTCAGCTCTGCAGGGCTAAACATAAGAAATGTATCTAGTTTAGATGTATAAGTTTAGAACAGTTACAGAAGCGGCGACCCCCCTCCCCAAACTGTTTCAGAAAGACACAAGAAGCTGATGAAAGAGGCTTTAACTCTAATTAACTGTATGTAATTGAATAAGGTCTTTTTTCTGGTACAATTCTGAAAACAACTGAACTGAAAAAGTATTGAAAAGTAGAGCAACCCCTTTAACTACATAAACTGCCAAAGTCACATATAGAAATAGAATAAATGATACAATTAATGATGCTACAGAACTGCAGACTTTATGCAATACTTGATGTCTCACTATGCCACTCATTGGCAGCATTCTTTGTATTTGATAGCTTGATAAAGGGCCAAGGAAGCGCCGAAACTTAACTGCAAAGCCAAGAAAATAATGTAATAAAGGCACTTTTAATTTTAAGATATTGAGTAGTGCTGCTCCTAATTAAATGCTACATATACCAGTGAAAGTGGCTACTGGGGAAACCTGCACTACGACTGAATTTGCAAGCTCATTATGCTGACTACTTGCTGCTGAAGCATCCTCTGTACTAACATCAGTATTGACTAGATTAATAATACCGCTAGAGGAAAATTTAATACAACAAATAAATATTACACAAGCATGTTTGAAAATAATTATTTTATTTATGGACAAAAATAAGGCATTCTTGATTACAGATAACATTTGTAGTTTCCTTTCATGTGTTTGTTGCATATGTTGCGTAAAACTGAAACGTTTTGCCGAAACTTTGCTGTGGGTGTCAGATTATGTAGGAGGTCCAAAGGCTCGTCCTTTCCAAGAGCAGCCATGAATCAGGAGAAGTCCGGAGATTCACAGAAGTCTGGAGATTCACACCCAGGGCCTGTTTGTGAGCAGAGAACAGTTGGAGAACAGATTTAACATTTAAATGCATTACTTGCTATTAATTTTACCCAAGGAATGTTTTACACTAACAAATATACATACGATTTCTATTCCCCTTCCCTCTCTAATGTTCAGTCTGCTTGTGTACTTCACTATGGAACATTTGTATGCGAGGTCCAGTGTACTTACAAATTATACATGCATTCATTCATATATCAACTACAAGTATATATTTTTCAGGTAATATATATATGTAAAGGGAAAGTTGTGCTCACCACTAATTTTTAAAACCATTAGGCGGGGGTGCAATGATGCTCTGACCACAAAATACATATAGAAAAATTCAAGAGTCCTCTGCACTCAACCCATTATCAATATATTTAAGAGAGAGACATTTTGTGCATACTGCTACTGAAAAATGCCTTACCCTTTAAACAAAAAAGGGATTGTTTGTCCATATATTGCAATATATTCAAGCTGACCAACTACGTCAAAGTCATCCCATATCTGGCCAGTCCTATGCTCGATTATCATCTGATTCATTAAGAATTATATTGCTACATTATACATTTTACAAAGGGACTAAGTTTTACCTGCAACTTACTAGCTGCTTTCAAAGTAACACTCCCAAACTCGGCTGCCCAGTGGAGGAACTACCGGGGGAGCAGCGGGGAGAGAGCGGGGCCCGCACCCCCTCTAGTTACGTTACTGCCTAGCACAACACTATTGCAAGCCACAAGTGAACAAAATTGTCAGCGGGTCCTTCCACTTTGCTCCAGAACCATCTTAGAGTAAAGGAAAGGGCCGTGGGGCACCCTGTATGCACAGCAATTCCACACCGCATCAATTTCAGATGACCACCGCAACCACATAAAGCACTATATAAACCTCAATAAAACACCCAATGCATGTAAATTTATTCTTAGCGACTATAACTCTATAAAGTTCGTAAGCAATATTCTGAAAAATGACATGAAAACATAGAAAGGCAAATAAGAATCTAGTAATTGAAAACACATAAAACAGCAATTTCTAAAACAATAAAGGAAACACAATAATGAAAATCTAGAAAAGATTCCACCTTCTGAAAACTTGGTGCGACTGTAGACCTAGTGCAACACTATTGCAAGCCACAAGTGAACAAAAATGTCAGCGGGTCCCTTCACCTTGCTCCAAAATGATCCTAGAGCAAACAAAAAGGGCCTTGGGGCAACCTGTGTGCAAAGCAAATGCCTATGGCACACACGTCGCCCCCGCCAACGCCACCTCTCTCTCCGCCCCAGTATGTTCACTACCTGCAATACTGTCTACTGCACCCAATTCCACACCGCATCAATTTCAGATGACCACCGCAACAACATAAAGCACTATATAAACCTCAATAAAACACCCGATGCATGTAAATTCATTCTTAGCGACTATAACTCTATAACGTTCTTAAGCAATATTCTGAAAAACAACATGAAAACATAGCAAGGCAAATAAGAATCTAGTTACTGCACACACATAAAACAGCAATTTCTAAAACAATACAGGAAACACAATAATTATATCTAGAAAAGATTCCGCCTTCTGAAAACTTGGTGCGACTGTAGACCTAGTGCAACACTATTGCAAGCCACAAGTGAACAAAAATGTCAGCGGGTCCCTTCACCTTGCTCCAAAATGATCCTAGAGCAAAGTAAAAGGGCCGTGGGGCAACCTGTGTGCAAAACAAATGCCTAAGACACACACGTCGCCCCCCGCCAACGCCACCTCTCTCCGCCCCAGTATGTTCACTACCTGCAATACTGTCTACTGCACCCAATTCCACACCGCATCAATTTCAGATGACCACCGCAACAACATAAAGCACCATATAAACCTCAATAAAACACCCGATGCATGTAAATTCATTCTTAGCGACTATAACTCTATAACGTTCTTAAGCAATATTCTGAAAAACAACATGAAAACATAGCAAGGCAAATAAGAATCTAGTAATTGCAAACACATAAAACAGCAATTTCTAAAACAATAAAGGAAACACAATAATGAAAATCTAGAAAATTTTTGGCCTTCTGAAAAACTGTGCGACTGTAGACATAGTGCAACACTATTGCAAGACACAATGAACAAAATTGTCAGCGGGTCCCTTCACCTTGCTCCAAAATGATCCTAGAGCAAAGTAAAAGGGCCGTGGGGCAACCTGTGTGCAAAGCAAATGCCTAAGGCACACACGTCGCCCCCGCCAACGCCACCTCTCTCCGCCCCAGTATGTTCACTACCTGCAATACTGTCTACTGCACCCAATTCCACACCGCATCAATTTCAGATGACCACCGCAACAACATAAAGCACCATATAAACCTCAATAAAACACCCGATGCATGTAAATTCATTCTTAGCGACTATAACTCTATAACGTTCTTAAGCAATATTCTGAAAAACAACATGAAAACATAGCAAGGCAAATAAGAATCTAGTAATTGCAAACACATAAAACAGCAATTTCTAAAACAATAAAGGAAACACAATAATGAAAATCTAGAAAATTTTTGGCCTTCTGAAAAACTGTGCGACTGTAGACCTAGTGCAACACTATTGCAAGACACAAGTGAACAAAATTGTCAGCGGGTCCCTTCACCTTGCTCCAAAATGATCCTAGAGCAAAGTAAAAGGGCCGTGGGGCAACCTGTGTGCAAAGCAAATGCCTAAGGCACACACGTCGCCCCCGCCAACGCCACCTCTCTCCGCCCCAGTATGTTCACTACCTGCAATACTGTCTACTGCACCCAATTCCACACCGCATCAATTTCAGATGACCACCGCAACAACATAAAGCACCATATAAACCTCAATAAAACACCCAATGCATGTAAATTCATTCTTAGCGACTATAACTCTATAACGTTCTTAAGCAATATTCTGAAAAACAACATGAAAACATAGCAAGGCAAATAAGAATCTAGTAATTGCAAACACATAAAACAGCAATTTCTAAAACAATAAAGGAAACACAATAATGAAAATCTAGAAAATTTTTGGCCTTCTGAAAAACTGTGCGACTGTAGACCTAGTGCAACACTATTGCAAGACACAAGTGAACAAAATTGTCAGCGGGTCCCTTCACCTTGCTCCAAAATGATCCTAGAGCAAAGTAAAAGGGCCTTGGGGCAACCTGTGTGCAAAGCAAATGCCTAAGGCACACACGTCGCCCCCGCCAACGCCACCTCTCTCCGCCCCAGTATGTTCACTACCTGCAATACTGTCTACTGCACCCAATTCCACACCGCATCAATTTCAGATGACCACCGCAACAACATAAAGCACTATATAAACCTCAATAAAACACCCGAATGCATGTAAATTCATTCTTAGCGACTATAACTCTATAACGTTCTTAAGCAATATTCTGAAAAACAACATGAAAACATAGCAAGGCAAATAAGAATCTAGTAATTGCAAACACATAAAACAGCAATTTCTAAAACAATAAAGGAAACACAATAATGAAAATCTAGAAACTTTTTGGCCTTCTGAAAAACTGTGCGACTGTAGACCTAGTGCAACACTATTGCAAGACACAAGTGAACAAAATTGTCAGCGGGTCCCTTCACCTTGCTCCAAAATGATCCTAGAGCAAAGTAAAAGGGCCTTGGGGCAACCTGTGTGCAAAGCAAATGCCTAAGGCACACACGTCGCCCCCGCCAACGCCACCTCTCTCCGCCCCAGTATGTTCACTACCTGCAATACTGTCTACTGCACCCAATTCCACACCGCATCAATTTCAGATGACCACCGCAACAACATAAAGCACTATATAAACCTCAATAAAACACCCGATGCATGTAAATTCATTCTTAGCGACTATAACTCTATAACGTTCTTAAGCAATATTCTGAAAAACAACATGAAAACATAGCAAGGCAAATAAGAATCTAGTAATTGCAAACACATAAAACAGCAATTTCTAAAACAATAAAGGAAACACAATAATGAAAATCTAGAAAATTTTTGGCCTTCTGAAAAACTGTGCGACTGTAGACCTAGTGCAACACTATTGCAAGACACAAGTGAACAAAATTGTCAGCGGGTCCCTTCACCTTGCTCCAAAATGATCCTAGAGCAAAGTAAAAGGGCCGTGGGGCAACCTGTGTGCAAAGCAAATGCCTAAGGCACACACGTCGCCCCCGCCAACGCCACCTCTCTCCGCCCCAGTATGTTCACTACCTGCAATACTGTCTACTGCACCCAATTCCACACCGCATCAATTTCAGATGACCACCGCAACAACATAAAGCACTATATAAACCTCAATAAAACACCCGATGCATGTAAATTCATTCTTAGCGACTATAACTCTATAACGTTCTTAAGCAATATTCTGAAAAACAACATGAAAACATAGCAAGGCAAATAAGAATCTAGTAATTGCAAACACATAAAACAGCAATTTCTAAAACAATAAAGGAAACACAATAATGAAAATCTAGAAACTTTTTGGCCTTCTGAAAAATTGTGCGACTGTAGACCTAGTGCAACACTATTGCAAGACACAAGTGAACAAAATTGTCAGCGGGTCCCTTCACCTTGCTCCAAAATGATCCTAGAGCAAAGTAAAAGGGCCTTGGGGCAACCTGTGTGCAAAGCAAATGCCTAAGGCACACACGTCGCCCCCGCCAACGCCACCTCTCTCCGCCCCAGTATGTTCACTACCTGCAATACTGTCTACTGCACCCAATTCCACACCGCATCAATTTCAGATGACCACCGCAACCACATAAAGCACTATATAAACCTCAATAAAACACCCGATGCATGTAAATTCATTCTTAGCGACTATAACTCTATAACGTTCTTAAGCAATATTCTGAAAAACAACATGAAAACATAGCAAGGCAAATAAGAATCTAGTAATTGCAAACACATAAAACAGCAATTTCTAAAACAATAAAGGAAACACAATAATGAAAATCTAGAAAATTTTGGCCTTCTGAAAACTGGTGCGACTGTAGACCTAGTGCAACACTATTGCAAGACACAAGTGAACAAAATTGTCAGCGGGTCCCTTCACCTTGCTCCAAAATGATCCTAGAGCAAAGTAAAAGGGTCGTGGGGCAACCTGTGTGCAAAGCAAATGCCTAAGGCACACACGTCGCCCCCCGCCAACGCCACCTCTCTCCGCCCCAGTATGTTCACTACCTGCAATACTGTCTACTGCACCCAATTCCACACCGCATCAATTTCAGATGACCACCGCAACAACATAAAGCACCATATAAACCTCAATAAAACACCCGATGCATGTAAATTCATTCTTAGCGACTATAACTCTATAACGTTCTTAAGCAATATTCTGAAAAACAACATGAAAACATAGCAAGGCAAATAAGAATCTAGTAATTGCAAACACATAAAACAGCAATTTCTAAAACAATAAAGGAAACACAATAATGAAAATCTAGAAAATTTTTGGCCTTCTGAAAAACTGTGCGACTGTAGACCTAGTGCAACACTATTGCAAGACACAAGTGAACAAAATTGTCAGCGGGTCCCTTCACCTTGCTCCAAAATGATCCTAGAGCAAAGTAAAAGGGCCGTGGGGGCAACCTGTGTGCAAAGCAAATGCCTAAGGCACACACGTCGCCCCCGCCAACGCCACCTCTCTCCGCCCCAGTATGTTCACTACCTGCAATACTGTCTACTGCACCCAATTCCACACCGCATCAATTTCAGATGACCACCGCAACCACATAAAGCACTATATAAACCTCAATAAAACACCCGATGCATGTAAATTCATTCTTAGCGACTATAACTCTATAACGTTCTTAAGCAATATTCTGAAAAACAACATGAAAACATAGCAAGGCAAATAAGAATCTAGTAATTGCAAACACATAAAACAGCAATTTCTAAAACAATAAAGGAAACACAATAATGAAAATCTAGAAACTTTTTGGCCTTCTGAAAAATTGTGCGACTGTAGACATAGTGCAACACTATTGCAAGACACAAGTGAACAAAATTGTCAGCGGGTCCCTTCACCTTGCTCCAAAATGATCCTAGAGCAAAGTAAAAGGGCCGTGGGGCAACCTGTGTGCAAAGCAAATGCCTAAGGCACACACGTCGCCCCCGCCAACGCCACCTCTCTCCGCCCCAGTATGTTCACTACCTGCAATACTGTCTACTGCACCCAATTCCACACCGCATCAATTTCAGATGACCACCGCAACAACATAAAGCACCATATAAACCTCAATAAAACACCCAATGCATGTAAATTCATTCTTAGCGACTATAACTCTATAACGTTCTTAAGCAATATTCTGAAAAACAACATGAAAACATAGCAAGGCAAATAAGAATCTAGTAATTGCAAACACATAAACAGCAATTTCTAAAACAATAAAGGAAACACAATAATGAAAAGTCTAGAAAATTTTTGGCCTTCTGAAAAACTGTGCGACTGTAGACCTAGTGCAACACTATTGCAAGACACAAGTGAACAAAATTGTCAGCGGGTCCCTTCACCTTGCTCCAAAATGATCCTAGAGCAAAGTAAAAGGGACGTGGGGCAACCTGTGTGCAAAGCAAATGCCTAAGGCACACACGTCGCCCCCCGCCAACGCCACCTCTCTCCGCCCCAGTATGTTCACTACCTGCAATACTGTCTACTGCACCCAATTCCACACCGCATCAATTTCAGATGACCACCGCAACCACATAAAGCACTATATAAACCTCAATAAAACACCCGATGCATGTAAATTCATTCTTAGCGACTATAACTCTATAACGTTCTTAAGCAATATTCTGAAAAACAACATGAAAACATAGCAAGGCAAATAAGAATCTAGTAATTGCAAACACATAAAACAGCAATTTCTAAAACAATAAAGGAAACACAATAATGAAAATCTAGAGAATTTTTGGCCTTCTGAAAAACTGTGCGACTGTAGACATAGTGCAACACTATTGCAAGACACAAGTGAACAAAATTGTCAGCGGGTCCCTTCACCTTGCTCCAAAATGATCCTAGAGCAAAGTAAAAGGGACGTGGGGCAACCTGTGTGCAAAGCAAATGCCTAAGGCACACACGTCGCCCCCGCCAACGCCACCTCTCTCCGCCCCAGTATGTTCACTACCTGCAATACTGTCTACTGCACCCAATTCCACACCGCATCAATTTCAGATGACCACCGCAACAACATAAAGCACTATATAAACCTCAATAAAACACCCGATGCATGTAAATTCATTCTTAGCGACTATAACTCTATAACGTTCTTAAGCAATATTCTGAAAAACGACATGAAAACATAGCAAGGCAAATAAGAATCTAGTAATTGCAAACACATAAACAGCAATTTCTAAAACAATAAAGGAAACACAATAATGAAAATCTAGAAACTTTTTGGCCTTCTGAAAAATTGTGCGACTGTAGACCTAGTGCAACACTATTGCAAGACACAAGTGAACAAAATTGTCAGCGGGTCCCTTCACCTTGCTCCAAAATGATCCTAGAGCAAAGTAAAAGGGCCTTGGGGCAACCTGTGTGCAAAGCAAATGCCTAAGGCACACACGTCGCCCCCGCCAACGCCACCTCTCTCCGCCCCAGTATGTTCACTACCTGCAATACTGTCTACTGCACCCAATTCCACACCGCATCAATTTCAGATGACCACCGCAACCACATAAAGCACCATATAAACCTCAATAAAACACCCAATGCATGTAAATTCATTCTTAGCGACTATAACTCTATAACGTTCTTAAGCAATATTCTGAAAAACAACATGAAAACATAGCAAGGCAAATAAGAATCTAGTAATTGCAAACACATAAAACAGCAATTTCTAAAACAATAAAGGAAACACAATAATGAAAATCGAGAAACTTTTTGGCCTTCTGAAAAATTGTGCGACTGTAGACATAATGCAACACTATTGCAAGACACAAGTGAACAAAATTGTCAGCGGGTCCCTTCACCTTGCTCCAAAATGATCCTAGAGCAAAGTAAAAGGGCCGTGGGGCAACCTGTGTGCAAAGCAAATGCCTAAGGCACACACATCGCCCCCGCCAACGCCACCTCTCTCCGCCCCAGTATGCTCACTACCTGCAATACTGTCTACTAACTCCTATATCTTCTCATTCCTACAGGTAATTCTGCTATATCCACATACTGCCATATCCATATACTGCAACTGTTTATTCTGGTAATTCTGCTATATCCACATACTGCCATATCCATATACTGCAACTGTTTATTCTGGTAATTCTGCTATATCCACATACTGCCATATCCATATACTGCAACTGTTATTCTGGTAATTCTGCTATATCCACATACTGCCATATCCATATACTTCAACTGTTTATTCTGGTAATTCTGCTATATCCACATACTGCCATATACCATATACTGCAACTGTTTATTCTGGTATTCTGCTATTTCCACATACTGCCATTCCATATACTGCAACTGTTTATTCTGGTAATTCTGCTATATCCACATACTGCCATATCCATATTACTGCAAACTGTTTATTCTGGTAATTCTGCTATATCCACATACTGCCATATCCATACTGCAACTGTTTATTCTGGTAATTCTGCTATATCCACTATACTGCCATATCCATATACTGCAACTGTTTATTCTTGGTAATTCTGCTATATCCACATACTGCCATATCCATATACTGCAAACTGTTTATTCTGGTAATTCTGCTATATCCACATACTGCCATATCCATATACTGCAACTGTTTTATTCTGGTAATTCTGCTATATCCACATACTGCCATATCCATATACTGCAACTGTTTATCTTGGTTAATTCTGCTATATCCACATACTGCCATATCCATATACTGCAACTGTTTATTCTGGTAATTCTGGCTATATCCACATACTGCCATATCCATATACTGCAAACTGTTTATTCTGGTAATTCTGCTATATCCACATACTGCCATATCCATATACTTCAACTGTTTATTCTGGTAATTCTGCTATATCCACATACTGCCATATCCATATACTGCAACTGTTTATTCTGGTAATTCTGCTATAATCCCTACTTTATTTGTTTACCCAATAACTTTTGTCTGTCAGGCCTATTCTACTTTAGTTCTTTGATAAATATCTAAAGCAACATCTGTGTCCCGCTCCTCAGTGAACAAGAGATCTTTTTTATAGCCCAACTGGTTCTGGTGTCTGTTTAAACTTCTGCCCTTTGCTAGCTATTTAATTGATTAATTGATTAATTAGGCTCTGTTTTCCAATCAGCTACATATCAATTCAAGAACCCAGTATTGGGGATGGCACTTCGTGTATGGGCAATGGGCACGAGTGCTAACATTTTCTTAAGTGCTTTAGAATGACAGTTAAACAGACAGTTTGACAAGGCAAAGGAACGGGACTCCCTTGCAATCATCAGTGAACATCTGGGATAAGGAATTAAACAGATTTGTTTGTACCTGCTAGTTTGTTACTTTCTTATTCCAAACATGCTTTATCATGCATTTCTCCTCCTTTCACTCTCATGGCTTCATAAAACATTTTTCACTATCCTCGGCAAGCTCCCACTTCTTATAAAAATCTCAGCTCTCTTTTCTCTCCTCTCTTCTGCTCCACACAATGAATTTTTATAAGTAATGGTTTAGCTATTTCCACAAAACTCTC